>NC_092647.1:20760899-20770899 GCF_039555335.1 Amphiura filiformis
TAATTTTGAATCCAAAGATTGGCAATTCCCCTAATACCATAATTATCAAGCTTGTTAATAAGAATTTGGTGATTTAACGTTTCAAATGCTTTGCTTAAGTTTAAGAAAATTCCTACTGTGCAAAGCTTTTTGTCGAGAGATGTGACAATTTTATCATATAATTTATTAATGGCCATATAGGTTGAAAGTTTTGGCCTAAAACCAAATTGGTCACTGGTAAGAATGTCATGTTTCTCGACAAAGTTAATGATCCTTTGTAAATCAATTTCTCAAGAATTTTTGACAACGCAGGTAGAATGGAGATTGGCCTGTAGTTATTAAATAAATATTTGTCGCCAGATTTAAAAATAGGGATTACTTTGGCAGTTTTAAAAATTGATGGAACAATGCCAGTGGATATGGAGTTATTGAAAATATGAACAATAGGACCGACAATTTTAGGCATGATTTGTTTCAGGAGGTTTGAACTTATGTCGTCAACGCCACAATTGGGGGATAGGAAGATACTGTGATTTAGTGAATTTGGATTGCTGAATTTGGTGTTATTGGGCGGAGGTATTTTTGCAGCAAGGGACGGACCAATGTTGGTGAAGAAGTCATTGAGTTTATTCGCAATTTGGACAGGGTCTTTGATTTCTGAACCATCACTATCAATGATATGAGAAGGTGGCTTGGAGGATTTATTCCTGCCAAGAATGTGGTTAAGGGTTTGCCACGTCTTCTTCATGTTGTTTTTGTGGGCATCGAGCTCAGCAGTGATATGATTTTTTTTGAGACTCTAAGGAGATGATTGAGTGTATTACGGTATTTAGTATATTTAAGTTTATTGTCGTGGCTGGGATTTGATCGGTATTTCCTGAAAAGTTTATCTTTAGTGATTATTGAATTAATTAGTCCTATGGTTATCCAGGGTTTCTTAGGTGTTTTACGTTTGGATTGCTTTATTGATTTGATAGGGCAGTGGATGTTATATATTTGAGATAACCTGTCGTGGAATTCATTAAATGCGGTTTCCGGATTGTCATCCTTGTAGACACTATCCCAGTTGGTAAGCAACAGACCGTGGAGGAATCCCTTGATGTTATCGGGTTTTAATTGACGCGTTTGGCGCGTTTGGAATCTGAGCTGGGCCGTGTTGCGTTACTAGAATTGATATTGCGATTTTTTAATGAAAAGATTGGAAAATGGTCCGAGATATCGGTAACTAGCACGCCAGAATCAATGCGACCCGAAGGATCATTAGTGATGATGTTATCAATGATCGTTGCAGAAGTTTCGGTAACACGGGTAGGCCTATCAATGGTTGGAAAAAAGCCATGTGAGAAAATCAGATTAATGAAATCGCTGACTTTATAGGATAGGATTTGGTTTCAAATTTAAGCAAGTCAATATTGTAATCTCCCATGATGTAACAGGGCTTGCTTTCATTATTAACTATATCAAGAACGCGTGAAAGCTCGGTATAAAAAGAGTCCAGGATGACCGCATCAGGACGATAGATAATACCAACGATTGTGTTTCTTTCGAGAGAGGGGTTTTTGGAATTGTTTATCTCAATGAAAACAGAGTAGCAATCTGGGCAGTCGATGTTGAGGTCAGGTCTAATTGTATAGTCAATATCGGGATCAATAAAAAGGGATGCTCCGCCACCGTTACGGCCATGACGAATAGAGTTTATAACACTATATCCTTCACCGACGTCAACTAAATTAGAATCATCATCAGACCTGAACCAGGATTCAGAAAAGCCATAAATGTGGAATTTGTGATTGATAGCGGAAAGATAATTGGTGATGTCGTTAAAGTGTTTATTCAAGCTGCGAATATTATGATGAAATAAGGAAAGCTCAGGGTAACTGTTGCGCGCGGTTTTTAGTTTGTCATTGAGATCGTCACAAAGGTAGTAGCTACAATGGGGGCTTTGAATAGAGTCAATATTACAGTCATCATCAGAGGTCGTGGTATGAGGGTTGAGGGTACTATTGAATTTAAATGGGTCAAATCTGGGTCCGCTAGACAAATTGAACATAAAAACACAAAACAGATAATAACACAAGTATAACTTTGTATAACAAAGTTATACAAAGTTAAGTAAAATTACAATTGAGCACATCAATGTGTATCAAATACACGATGGAACAGCGATTGCTCAAAGATCTTAAATAAACTACAAAAATTAAACTTACAACTTAACCAAATCGCAACAAATTTTGATTTTGTTATTCTTTATTCAAAATTTTGAAATAATATTAGTAATAACTGATGGGAAGGGTTGCTGTCCATTTTAGGTTGAAATAACAAGGTAAAGTGAAAGAAACCCCACTGGTTATTTTGGCCATTTAACACGCAGTTCTGTGAGAGGACATATTATCATAATTTTTAAATTATGATAATATGTCGAACTTTGCTCTGTTGACCTACAAAGCTAAGAAATGTGGCCGATTCCAGTTAGGTGCAAGTTGGGACACGTGTAAACATTACAAATATGCAAAAAAATAGAGTAGCCGTAATTGGTCACCAGTTTAATATTGTCTCCATATAATTCGCTTATTCTGTATCTGGCATCTGGCAAGGTAAGACGTGTATGTTTTTTTGTCTTATATATTGTTTAATTATGAATGTTTGTTTATAGCTTTTGTTGTAGTTATAGGTCAACAATTCTGAAAATGGTGAACTTGTGGTTCATTCACAAACAAGAATTCCTGAAAAAATTGGTGTCAGTTCCAATTTACAATGTAATTATTATTCTAATGTAATGTTAATGTAAAGTTTTGCACTGCAGCACTGACAAGAACATTTAGTGGTAGTTCATTTATCATTAAATAGGCTTAATTATACACTTACATAGGCCTACGTGTTTTGACGCAACGTCAGCCTTCTATTCTTCAAACTTTTTCACAGGAGGAAGATGGCGAATTTCATCATTCGATATCAGCAAAGTATCAGGCCCTTGCAACTCCTATACCAGCGCAATATAAAAAGATTTTTGTTTAATTAACACTGGATGTATTTATAAAAAATATTGTATGTGATGAAGAAGGGGGCTGGTGGTGTATTTGTGTAAAGGTCAAAATAGGTTTCGGATTGGGTAAAGGACTCTTGTTTCGTCATCATCCTTCATCCAAGACCCACAGTCTTTGAACCTGCTCATTGTCTGGTGCTTTTTTTGTAATTTTGATTTTGAAATGGAACCTTGATATATTTGGTTCGAGTTTTTTCCTGAATGTATTTTAATGCTTTCTCTCCCCACCAGCTCCAAGTACAGATAAAATACAAAAAGCTGAAAAGGGAAAAAAAAAAAAAATGGGGACACCGTCGGCTTCCCCCGTGTATTATCCGCCGGTGCCATTATCACGTGACTGTAGAAAAATGCTGCTGCCACCAGATATAGGCTAAGTAAAACAGCGTATTAATATCAAGACTTATGTTTGAAAGCTGTCCTCAGATCGATGCGTCAAGACAGAGATTGTGTCTGACGTCATCTGTCAAAGTCGTTGATGATGACTTGCTAAACCCGGCGGTAAACTGGGCGTCTTATTTTAAGCTTATTGTTAATTGTGCACCTTCAAACATACAAAACATCTCAAAAGTTAGGTCTTTATAGTAGGAAACTTTCTTGGGCGAGGGCACCATGTCAACAATGCCTAGAAAAGTTGTGTTTTGCCTTGTAAAAGTACGTAATTTTTCGCCACTTCCTGCTATCAGCATGGACGCAGGTCGATTCGGCCAAACCAATTCGTCCACAGTTGACTTGGCCATATGCCAATTGCCATTTGGCCCCAAGCTAAGTCGGCCACAAACTAATTCGATATTGACCAAAAGGGATAAACGATGTAATATGTTAATGAATATACTAGGTGACCGTCCATCACGAAACAGCTGTAAAGTCGGCTCGCGGTCAATTTTGTTTTATTTCGTGTTTAGAAAATATATCATAAGCTTTAAAATGAAAAATCATTTGACTCCAAACGATATCCAGAAGTAAAAAAAAAGGGGTTAAGTGCACAACGTACAAAAAAGTGGCTATATCTCATTAAACGATGATCCTACAGATATGCGACCACTGACTTTTCTGTTCCTTTTTGACATATGGCACGACTCTCTAGGATATTTGGTTAAAAATAAAAAAAGTGACTATATGTTATTAACCAATGATCCTACAGATATGCGACCACTTACTTTTTTTTTTTTTTTTTTATGACCAAAGGAAATACATCATCATTTTATTTTCATTCAAATCGACATACAAAATATATATAAAAGACACAACATTTGAATGAGGAGATGCTCAAAAGGCCCAAAGGCCTGAAGCGAGCACCCCCTTACACTGCCTTACGTTACAACATACAATTGAATACATGAATACAAAAGCCACCTAAGTCCATGGGAAGTGATTTTGAGAGAAAAACCTGTGTATCATTTTAACTCCTTCAGTTAGATTTACCTGGTCAATATGGTAAGTTTTACGTGCAAATGAGTGGATTAACCTGTATTAGGTATGACGATTAGCATTTCAGGGACTTCGTGGGGTTCATTTTAAATTTTGGACTTTTTTGAATCATATACAAAGACAACAATGTTAGAATGAGATTACCACTAGTAAGATAATACAAAATAAAGCGCACAGGTATGTATAATGTTGATAAGCATTCTGCCATGTAATATAAACCACACACTTTCCTTTATTAAACCCATTTTTTTCAAAAGTCACTCTCTAGCAATGAATGTGTTACAAGTGGACTTTTATACATACTGGATTTTAATCAATGTGTTACAAGACTCAAATCATGGAATTGGGTGATTCTTTCATACATGCTATTTTTCACATGCTCAATAGACACAGAGGATGAATTTGAGTTGTTCTTTCATACATATGACAGGCCTATGTAAAGGAACACTTTCCCATGCTTAACTCAATTTGGTTTAAGTATGGACTTAGGTGGCTTTTGTATTCATATATTCAATTACACAAAGTTAACAAATAAAAGAAAAAAGAAAGAGGAGAAGAACATGCAAAGAAAGAACCAATATAAATATTTATAACATTTCATATAGACATTCCACAGTTCACAGAAGAAATTGATAGTTGGGGTGGATATGGGTGGGGATGGGTGAGGTCATTAAATAATGCCTAGATATTAGATGTAATTTTTTATTAGACTATTCTTTATTTGTAACTTAAACAGTCAGTATGCAGGCACACGCAATTGCGTTGCTTTTCTAACCCACACCATTGACCCGGAAGTACTCACGCTGTTACGAAGCAGAGTTTGACCCTGAAAAGTTGGCCCAGGAAAACTTCGTTTTTTAATGTTTAGAATCATAAATCGATGAAAATTTGCTCATTATATGCCAGGATAGGGATGATATTATCTATCCATATGCATAGATTCATGCAAAATATATTGCATTGTTGGAAATACAAGCAATGTTTTTTGGTAAAAAATTTAGTATGGTTTTGGATATTTTCTCACGAAATTTAACGCAAATATCTTATTTTCAGAATGTCGGTCCTTGATATCACTTGACAAAATACATAATTTGTAATCTTTTGCATTGAAAAATTCAACTCCGATATCATGAAGATATTTTACCTGGTCAAACGGATAGATATAATTTGTACTTCTCATTTTGAGACCGGACTGTCAGACCGCCGATCATCGCGTTTGTTTTGATCAGAAATCATGACCTTGACTGGGCTAAATCACGCGCGGTGATTGGCTGGTTATAATCACGTGGCACGTAAAATAATAAAAATCCCTTTAAAAAGGGATGAATAAAATAAATAATTTTTTTAAACTTATAATAACATGTGTGACAATACTAAGAGCTGGGGGGGCTGGGGTTAGAAGGGCAATTTTGAAAGGTCAAAAGGGTAGCCTATGGTGGGGGAGGGTAAGGTCAAATTTATTTTATCCCCCCTCCAGCCAAAAAAACAAAAACAAAAAAACAACAGAAAATCCATTACATTGGGCCAAAATTTCTATGAGGGTCAATATTTGTCCCAGAAAAAATATTAATCCCAGAAAAAAATACTTTTCCCAGTACAAAATATTTTCTCAAAAATATTTATTCCAAAAAAATATTTATCACAGAAAAAACACTTTGCTCCGAAAAAGTATTTATCCAGGAAAAATATTTTTTCCAGATACATTTTTGAAAGGTCAAAAGGGAGCAGCCTATGGCGGGGGAGGGCAAGAGGGCTGGGTTCATTTTTTTTCTCCCCCCCCCCTACCGCAAAAAAATAAAAACAAAAACACAAACAAAAACAGAAAATCCATTATATACTTTGGGCCAAAATTAACATGAGGCAACGAAAAAAAGAAACCCTGTTCTACGGGCAGACGGACCTTTCAAGTAGGGTCGGTCGTCGTTTTGGGGGGTGTTTTTTTTCAGTTTTTTTAATGACCCAAAAAATGACTAAAATCTGTAAATGAATTGCAATTTGAGAAAATACAAAAAAAAAAAATTCCTGAAATTTCCGAAATTTGGGTCGGCATTCATTTGTACAGGAATTTTTTCGTAGAACGGTTTTCTTTTTTCGTCGCCCGAGGGCCAATATTTTTCCCAGAAAAAATGTTACTCCCTGAAAAAATTGGTTTTCTTACAAAAAAAGTTTTCCCAGAACAAAATATTTTTCCCAGAAAAATATTAATCCCAAAAAATATTTATCCTGAAAAAACATTTTGCTCCGAAAAAGTATTTATCCAGGAAAAATATTTTTCCAGAAAAAAAACCATTAATCCCAGAATATTTTTTCTGGTTTAAGTTATTTTTCTGTGAGAATATATATATTTTTTTTGTGGGAATAATATTTTTTGTGGGATTCAGT
The DNA here is from genome assembly GCF_039555335.1 of Amphiura filiformis. Taxonomy (NCBI): domain Eukaryota; kingdom Metazoa; phylum Echinodermata; class Ophiuroidea; order Amphilepidida; family Amphiuridae; genus Amphiura; species Amphiura filiformis. Next base: position 20,767,732 of record NC_092647.1, read on the forward strand.
AATTCTATTCGTATACTACTAGTCAATACGGATGAATGAATCATACAACAAAAATTATACACATGAAAATTCCAAGTTTGTTATATTTTTCTTTTTTTATTAAATAGAAAAAAAGGCCATCAGGCCTAAAAAATTGTTTGATTGGCGTAACATAAAAAATAGGGCAAGGCCTACTTTTAGGGTAGGTTGGGCTACGCCAATCAAACAATTTTTAGGCCTAATTATTATTATAAATAATAATGATTAAATAATTATTAGCTGCAAATAACACCGTCTTTTTCTGGCTTTTTTTGTTGCACATTCCTGCCTTGTCAAAGGAGGACACATAAACCGAGGGGTTTCATCAGCAACTTGTTCTGTAAATTATAGTTCCCCTCATCTCTGTTCAGATGAAGCAGATCATGTTCGGAACAGTCTGGCTTTCAAAGTGTTTCACTTGCAAACGTGAAGTAATAATTTGTGCCCAGGCCTGCACAAACATTCTGCATTTGAATGTCAAGTAATTTTATGGATGCATTAATTGTCCAAGTCAGAACAGTAGAACTGCATGTCTGTGGATGACATTGTTAATGAGAAGCTTTAAGAGTATCAGGGTACTTGTATATTGTCTTAATTGTGGAACACAACTCTGTCAATTCTGCGACAGTTCGAGAAACAAATTCGGAATTTAATGCGTTTGATCCGACATGAAGAAATAATATCTGGCTAAATTCCTATTCCTATTTCGACATCATATTCAATAGCCATCTGCTTGAACCATTTCTCCTTGCTTGTACATATGTAGAATGGAGTGACATGTACGACCAGTCAACTGCGTCTTTGTAAATATCAAAGTCCATAATCTAAGTATTTGGTGAGCGAGTCCCCAACGATAACAACTTGCAGAGCCCCCTAATCTGGCGAGCACCTGTAATAAAAAATGAAGATATCAGGTATTAATACTAGAGCCCCATAAAAACAAAAAACAAAATCGGATTCATCATTCTTAGAAGACTTTTTCGGCGAGGATTTTACAAAAATTTCCAATTTTGCGGCAATTTTTTTTATTTGAACAAAACAAAAAAAAAAATCACTTTACCCCCCTCAGAAAAAAAAATCCTTGCTGCCGCTGTTATCATGATAGTTGGCAGTACAGTACACATTAAGTTTGGTGCATATTATTGTGAGTTAAAAATATGCAATGTCCAACAAAATCGTATCGACGTCTCTACAGGTTTCAAACTTAAAAAACACTTGGGACCACCGATTTTTGAGGTCCGAGACCGAGATCGACATTTATACATCAGAGACCGATACCGCAATCAATATTCATGAATTGTAAGACTAGAGATCTAGCATGTCTACGTTTGTTGTCATTGTTGTTGCAATGTTGGAGACGGTGAATGCATTTATCCATCCATTATATGCTATAGTTCTTCATGATTTCAGTATAAACACTTCTTCATGATAGTTTGAGATTCGGATTCCATAAATATAAAAGTTGATGAATTCAAAATTTTAACCAGTTTCCTGAGCTGACCTGAGCTGTCATTACTGTCCAGACCAGAGCTGAATTAAATTTTATAAAACACGTCATATAATCTGGGAATACCATGTTAAATCGTACGCAAGTGCCGATTGAATTGTATAAAATGGCCCGGAAAAATGGTAATTTTCGTCGGCGGATTTTTATTATTGGAACTTGTCGGTCCCCAATGATTTTGGTATCAAACAAAAGCTTCATCTCTCAACTACAACAAAAACACCGAAATTAACGTCAATTTCTTGACCCGGTCAAACGGATAGTTACAAACTACTCATGTCACACAATTCTTCAAACCCACCTGAAACTTCCAACCAATATTTCATCACTTTACGATCACCGAAACTCATCAAATTTGGACTTAAAATACTCGTAAGAATCTGGACATTTCAACTTACCTCGCCATTTTGTCGCAGCTCTGCATACCAACCCGGAAATAGCCTCGAAAGATATTGGACATAGGCCGGGCAGACCTTTCCTATGACGTATTTCACAGGGTTGACATCCTACGATCGCGGTTTAGAAAATGCGAGGTCAGCGCTGTGAGCACGATTGCTGCACACTGACTGTAATATTCCATTTCCGAGGACCGGCAGCTCACCGGAAGCCCGTGTTGTGAGGGCCACAAACTGCGGCTACGTACAGATACGCGAACGCTGACTTTTTTGTTCTTTATGACCAGAGGAAAAGTTCGACATATCACACGACTCTTTAGGATATTTGGTTTAAAAGATAGAGGGTTAAGTACACAAAGTACAACGAATTGGTTTGTGACCGAATGCAAGATATCAAGGCATCTAAATATACAGATTTGGTGTAAAAACAACGGTTATGGAGAAAATCACGAAATAGTTAAATTTGGCCAACTGTTTTTGTACATCATTCATAACCTCATTAATAAACGCGATGCGTGCGATCCAATCATATTTTATTATTTGTGAAAACGCGAACGCAAATCGAGGTCATTAATATCTCACAATTGACCGCAAAAGGCGTAATTGTTCCAATGTCGCACACAATTGACTTCTGCGTGCGCCGTATTGTGCGTCCAACGAACTGCGCGCGCGCTGGCTGCCGTATTTGGATTGCGCGCTGCCATATTTGCACAGATTCTGATACGCACTTTTGTTATTGGTCGTTTTGTTTTAGCCTGATCGATTTTGGGAAAGGGAAGATGTAAGAATTGTTTATTTTACAAACTTTTGAGGAAAATTTTGTGTTATTTTGTAAAGTTAAAAGATCAAAGTGACGGTTATGAATGAGGTTAATAACTTTGCATCGGTTATATGTCGGGCATTGTGAAAAATCTAAACATTTTGCTTTGGACCTCGGAATATCCCTCGGGGCTGCGCCCCTCGGGATATTCCTCGGTTCCAAAGGCAAAATGTTTAGATTTTTCACTATGCCCTCCAAATAACCGATGCGCAGTTATTAACCTCTAATTCATAACCTCATTAATAAACGCGATGTGTGCGATCCAATTACATTTAGTTATTTGTGAAAACGCGAACGCAAATTGAGGTCATTAATATCTCACAATTAACCGCAAAATGCGTAATTGTTCCAATGTCGCACACAATTGACTGGCGTTTGCGTGTTGTTGTGCGTCGAACAAACTGCTCGCGCGCTGGCTGCCGTATTTGGAT
>NC_092647.1:21493099-21502478 GCF_039555335.1 Amphiura filiformis
ATGGGATGACGACAACAGCAGCGCCCACGTCAGGTGCAACTTCTCAGGTTTTAATCACTGGAGGCATCACAACACCTGAATTATCAACCACTGAAGTAACGACTTCTGCTACCTCTGTACATCAAACAACTGAAGAGTCAACCGTTGAAGTAACAACATATGCTACTTCGATGCCAGCCACAAGTGGAGAATCAACCACATCTGGTACTTTAACTGTAGACGTCACATCATCAGCGCAACAAACAACCGTATTGACCACAGTTGAAGCAAGTACTGAAGTTCCTACAACAGTTGTGGTCTCTACTCGTGGTGTGACAACAACTGATGAGCCTGCGTCATATGCAACATCTCAAGAGGTAACTACTAAAGAAAGCATAAGAAGCGTTGAACCATCAACCGTTACACTAGCAACTTCTGATACGTTGTTGTTTCCCACTAGTGAAGAATCTACCACATCTGGTGCTCCAACTGTAGACATCACAACAACAGCGCAACAAACAACCGTATATACTACCACTGAGTCATTTACTGAGGCTCCTACAACGGTTGTGTCTTCTACTAGTGAGGTGACTTCAACCACTGAAGTAACAACTTCTGCTACTTCGGTTCCTCCCACAAGTGACGAATCTACAACATCTGACGCTTCAACTCTAAACGTCACAACAACAGCACAATATACTACAACTGAATCAAGTACTGAGGTTCCTACAACGGTTATATCTTCTGCTACTTCGGTGCCTCTCACAACCGTAGACGTCACAACAACAGCGCAACATACAGCCGTATTGACTACAGTTGAATCAAGTACTGAAATTCCTACAACGTTTGTGTCTGCTACTCGTGAGGTAACAGCAACTGAGAAGCCTACGTCATTTGCAACCTCTCAGGCGACAAATACTAAAGGAAGCACTCCACTTGAACCATCAACCGTTGATGAGGCTATCTCTTCTACTTCTATGCATCCCACTACTGAAGAATATACTTCATTCGATACTTCAACACTAAATCGACAAACAACCGCGTTTAGAACAGCTGAATCCAGTCCAGAGGTACCTACTACGTTTGTCTCTTCTACAAGTGAGATTACAACAATGGGAGATATCACATCATTTGCAACCCTTATAACCTCTCAAGAAATAAATACAGATGGAAGCGAAGCACTAGATCCATCCACCGTTGAATTAACAACTCCTTCTTCGTTGTCATCATCTTCATTCGATGCTTCAACCGTTGGCGTGACAACAAAAGCTCAACAAACAACTTTTACCCCGGATGGAACAAGTACCAAAGTTCCTACTTCGATTGTATCTTCTACGGGTGCGATGACATCTGCATCTTCTGTGAATCCCACTACAGAAGAACATACAACATCTCTGAGAGTCACACCAACAGCCCATCAAACAACCATGGCTACCACAACTGAATCAAATACCGAGATGTTTACTACTAGTGCGTCTCCTACGACTGAAAAAATAACGTCAAAGCCCACATCATTTGCAGCATCTCACACTTCTCCGCACCTCACCACAGATGAATTGACTACCCTGCATGTTTCAACCATTGGGGCCACTTCAACGGTAAAGGAAGCGCCTGGGTATACCACAGCTGAATCTTCGTCGGCGATTCCTGCTACAACTGTGACGTCTACAGGTGAAGAGGTCACAACGGCAGAGCCGACACAAAACTCAATCTCGCAAGTGATAACGACAGGAAGTACTACATTCCAACCATCAGACGTTGATCTTACCACATCTGCCACATTAACTACAGAATTGCCTGCTACATTGGTCGCTTCAACTCTGGGCGTAACAAGGACTGTCCAACAACCATCCGTTTTCACCACCACCGAGTCAAATGCCGGGCTTCCTACTACCATTGTGACTTCAACGGGTGACGAGACCACAACGGCAGCACACACTTCCATTATATCCCCGGAGACAACAGTAGTAGGAAGCACTACATTTCAACCATCACCTACTACTTCTGTCACTTCAGTGCATTCTACCACAGAAGATTCTACTGTATCGGATACCTACCGAGTTCCTACCACCATTGTTACTTCTACGGCTAAAGGGGCCACAACGGTAGAGCCGACGTCAATTTCAACATCTTCCATTTCGGGTTCTCCCACATCAGTGACCGAGGAATCATCACGCGTGTTTTCTACAGTTGAATCAAGTAGCGAGGTCCCTACAACTATTTTGTCTTCTTCAGCTGATATGAGTACGGCAGCGGAGCTAACGTCAAAAGCAACCTCCCAAGAAATAACTTCACCAGGAAGTACATCACGTGCAACATTTTTGACATCACAAGAGTCTCGTGAGAAAACGTCTGTATATGAAAGTACGCCCTCAGCAGTAAGTACGGAAAAGTCCGGTAACTTGCAAACTACATCACTCGTTTCCACGGATATACCGCGCACAACTTTCATGAGCTCACCTGTACGTGAAGCTTCTACTCCTGCGGGCCCCACCGTTACTAGTGCAACAACATCCTTACCTGCAACCACGAATGTGCAAGAAACGACAAATAGATCTTCCAAGACTACATTGAATAGGGAGATCACTGCCGATTTTCGCACCTCCGCTGATATATCAACATCACCTTCAGGAGGTACAACAACCTCTTTTCAGGGGACTTCATCTATTATAGACGCTACAACTTCATTGGGTTCTGTAAGCACTATTTCTACAGATACATTCAATTCTTCAACTAATGTGCCTACAACGCCTTCAGAAACCACTGTTGCTGATGTCTTCTTCACATCCATTAAAGAAACAACTCCAAGTGTAACAAATTCTCCCAGCACTACTTTAAATATATCGAGTTCCACCACGGATCAGACAAGTCCGAATTATACGAAAATATCTTCAACTATCTCTCCAAGAACAACGACGTCGGCACAATATCAAACCACAGTTGCTGCTGTAGCGACTACATCCAGTGAAGGACGAACACCATACAAGTCTACGTCCTCGGTTAGCCGAACTACTCCTGGTGAACCCACAACAGACAGCAGAACATTGGCATCCACAAAGAGCCCTTTAACTTCCCTTAAAACCACACGGTCGCCCCAGAACACTGATTCTACTATGTCCACCATATTTGATCAAGAATCATCTTCAAATGCGCCATTAAAGACTGTGACGAGTAAGACTACTTCTGATGCGTTCCAGATGACAACAGAGCAGAAACCAACAACATTGCATGTTACTACGCCAGTAACAACTGAAGCTCCAGCTACAACTTCTGCGACCACTGTTGCTGATTTGTTCACAACTTTGCATGTGACTAATTCATCCAGCAGCACACCTTCAAATGTATTGAGCTTTACCACAGATCAGAAGCGTCCGATTATTACTACATCATCTGTAACAACCTCCCCAACATCAACAACGACGGCGGCGATGCAATTTGAAAGCACAGTTCCTGATGTAGCGACTACATCCAATGAAGGACTGTCTACCACTTCAGCCAGCCGATCTACCATTGAGGTGATTCATACAACACCAGATAACAAAACTCTGCAATCAACGGTAAATCCTTCGACTTCCCTTCAGACCACAAAGTTGCCGCAGAATACTAGTTCTGTTATAGTAACGACATTTAAACAAGATAAATCTTCAAGTGCTCCATTAACAACTGTGCCAAGTAAGATTACTTCTGATGAATTCCGGATGACAACAGAACAGAAACAGACAACATTGCATGTTACTACACCTGCAACAACACCGATGTCAGCAACAACTTCCACCACGTCAGTTCCTGCAATGTCAACCGCAGATGTAATTTCAACCCAAAGAGGACACGTCACCTCAGATGTATCGGTAACAACTTCAGCAAATATGACAACTTCTGCAAAGGTGGCGACATCAATGGATACGACAACTACTGGTGTTGATGTCTTCACAACTTCGCATGTGACAAATTCATCCAACAGTACTACACCATCTTTATCCGCTTCTCAAACAACGTCAAAGACGGCGACGACGCAATCTGATACCACTTTCGCCGCTGTTGTCACCACAACAGAACAGACAACACTGCATGTGACTACACCTGTAACAACGCCTGCGCCAGTAACGACTTTCATCACCTCAGTTCCTGCCATGTCAACAGGAGATTTAAAATCAACCCAATCAGGGCACTTCACTTCGGATATACCAGCAACAACTTCAGCAAATATGACAACGACTCCAAGAGTGATGACAACAATGACGACAACAACCACAGCACGAATAACTACAACACCAACCATTCCAGGCATTGTCTGTCCACCTGGACAGCGAGGGTGTCCAGAAGGAACATGTATTCCCGAGAGTTATTTCTGTGATCTGTGGCCGGGAGATTGTTTGGATTTCTACGATGAGTCTGTGGAAGCCGGATGTCGTAAGTATCTATCTTCGTTTTCTTTGCAGCCTGAATGTTACAATAAGTACTCAGAAGAATATAATTATAATCATGTCGTTCTATCCAATGATATGCGACGTCCAATGTAATGCACAGATTGGTAAAGTGATAGCTTCTTGCTCTGATGAAACAAATTCTTGCTCTGATGTTCTCTTGTGGTCATATAAGAACTTTAACAAGTCAAGTAAATTGGACGAAAATTCTGTAAATACACAGTGTCAGGTGTGCAGCTATACCTGAACAGTACTATCATTCTATATTCTTTACAGCACCATGTGACGCAGCTACGGAGTATAGATGTCCTGAAGGTTTATGTATACCATACACCTGGCTTTGTGATGACTACCCGTATGACTGCGCCAACAACTACGATGAATCGGATGCTCTCTGTCAAGGTAACACATGACTTGGTGTTTGGTTATCGTGATTATTTCCGTGTGAATCTAATTTCGTAAAATTTCACAGTTGCGATGCAATGAACGGTGCTTTTGTTAGAACGGTGGTTCCACAATGACGAGACTTAGGATTTCACTATCGGTTGATGTGTTTAATATACGGGCGTTGCTGCTTAAGATTGCATTCCACAACAGCCTAATGGAATTCCTGTCTGTTAATACTACTTTGAAGTCTTAGTAAGGCTAATCAAAATGACATATATATGTGACCTGCTACCACGAAATCAGCGTAAAGTCGCTGCGACTTTATACTCATTTCGTTGAGTTGGTAGATTCGAGACATTTGATCTGACTAAGTTGATGTTCTTTGTTTGCCGCGCACCTGTACACAAGCCAGTAGTATTATCCTTCCTGAATCGCCCATTGTGCTCCCATTCACAGCGGACATACAAACATACTTAGTGGCTTTAACAGGTAAGTGAACACCAACGCAGTAACCAGTGCGTTTTGAGTGACTAACACCTTGCAACTTTATGTTGATTTTGTGGTAGCAAGTCACATATTTGGTATTGTCTTGCCCGTAATGTTTTCAAGTGTAGCAGCTGCTTTATGCTGTTTGTAGTAAAACATTGTAAAGGTGTAAGTACAATAAGTAATTATCATTCTTACCTATTTCAGACACATGCACGAGTCTTGGAGCTCCACTGCACGGAATCGAACTGGGTACCTTTAAGTACATCTATAAAACTAACGAAAGCGCTACATTTGCATGTCTCTTTGGCTACACGTTAGTTGGAGCTGAAACTATTTATTGTCTAGGAGGGGATTGGAGCGATGATCTTCCCATATGTTATGGTAGGACTAATTCCAGACTCATGTTGCTAAATTTAAGCTAAAACGTGTACATTAATTCGAAGATGTATTGTTCCTTCTTCTCAGATGTCTAATGAAATTTAAATGTCATCTCTTTCGTCTTTATTATCGAAAGGCCATGTGGTTTGCCTATTTATTATGCAAATTGCATTGATATACCTTGCTTGTGCGCAATCACATCTGGACGTTTCACCTTGTCTTTCACTTTCTCCTATGTAGAAAACTGCGTTCAACCTCTTGCACCCATTAACGGTGCTAGCAGCGGTTCTTTCCAACATGGCGGAGTGATGACTTTCACCTGTGATGCTGGCTATGAGTTGCTAGGTGACGAAGAGATTCATTGCATGGATGGTGTCTTCAATGGATCTACCCCAATTTGCAGAGGTAAGAGGATAGTGTTGATTCTAGTCAATTTTAGTAACGGTTCACATTCATTTGGGTACTAGATGGTCTAGCGTAAGTTGACACGATTCTTCACCAAGAAAAAACCGGTATAGATCTAGAAGAACTCCAGATGCACTGGTGTTGCGCAGGACATCTGTTGAGAGCTTGCACCCGAGGAAGATACAAAAAACCTTCTGCGTGCTTGTAGCCCCTCTTGGATAGGCCTATACCTAGGGCCACCAGGGAATAGAGGTTGTCCACGTCACTCATGTGTGATTTCTAACAAAGGGCACTGGTTCCCGCAGTATTCCTCATTCAAACCAATTAGTTACCTTTGGCGGGCTATTTTGAAATAGTCATGGTTGCACATGGAGGCACTTCTTTTGAAAGACCTAAACACGGTATAGCAGTCGCTGATATGATATGCAGACGGATAACCTCTATTCTGTTGTATCCTATGTAAATAATTACCATCATTGTCTTTCTTTTCATGATCCTACAGAAATTAACGAGTGTGTAAGCGGTCCGTGTCAGAACTCAGGTACATGCACAGATCTTATCAACGGATATACTTGCGCCTGTACCAATGGATGGAGTGGGGTAAACTGCGAACAAGGTAAGCTAAGCGGGTTAAAGGTCAGGCAAAAAGATGGCGTCGGATGAAAATCGTGGAGTGTCAAAATTTTATATTAGTTCAATTGTGTAGTAATGTCAGCCCTATGATTATTTAACAGGAAGGTTTTTTTTTTTTAATTTTATTTAAAAAAATAATTATGTTACTGTACCACGTCTGTTTAGATCATGATAAAAATTCTGGCAATTATTTTTACTTTTATCGCGTTCAATTTTTCCAGACATCGACGAATGTGCGAATAGTACACTTAACACTTGTCATCTGAATGCTAACTGTACAAACTTCGATGGTAGTTATAACTGCACGTGTGTGGAGGGATATCGTGGGAATGGTCAACTATGCCGAGGTAAAGTATATCATTTGTATCTATACGTTCGAAATTTGTTTTAAGATATGTGTTAAAGGGCATTTCGTGATCCACAGCCTCATCCCCCCACTTTTCTCAAAAAAAAGTTGAGATTTTTATATCACTGGAATACTCTGGCTGCATAATGTTTATGTTCAAAATATTTCTTGCAGATTAATTCGTTTAGCAAAGATATCGCGAAATTTGAATTTCGTTCTGGTGCACCAGAACGAAATTACAACGTATTGTCTATGGAGCAGTGTAATACACATAATAATGCATAACTCGCAAACGCAAAATCGAAATCAACTGAAATTTTGGGAATATGCTTTTTCGTGGATATGTACTGAAAAATGTCATAAAAAGAGGATGCTAGGATCACGAAATACTCCTTTTAGGGTTAGTATTATGGTTGGGATTTAATTGAATGCAAACCACGTTATAGGACACAAATGTATCATTTTAACGACAATTTTGGAGGCTGTGAAGTGATTCTGATGCTCAAATACACAGCAGTGCTTTTTGTCGGTGATCACATTAACCGTTAAGTTTGATATTTGTTGTTGGTTTAGTAATTAACCACCTACTTACCATTCACAATCTTTCAGAAAACTTCTTCTTTCCTTGGGGTACTGAAAATGGAGATATTGAACTACGAATGGTCTACGAACAGAGTGATACTCAATTCAGCGAATTGATCAGTGAGACATTCTCCCCGCCTGTGGGTTTTCCATTTTGGGGAGACTTTTACTTCAGTCTTTATGTAAGTTAACAAAGTGTTTTGATATCTATGTGTGTGAAATCTAGATTTGCTTCCAGCCATCACGCTCGCCACAGACTCCTCAATCAAATCAGCTGAAAAGATATGGAACAATAGCGAGCAACTATACTATGATTGAATAAAATGTTTCTGACATGACTGTTACCCGACTGTTACCCGACTGTTACCCAACTGTCAACATTTGCAGACCAATTATTGCTACATGCTAATGTTACTTTCTGGAATGCTGCAGTGAACAAATCATATGACATAACCGATTCCTAATCTCGATCATAATTATTACCAATGACAAAACTAGTAATTCATGACCGGAACAGAATTTCTTTGGGAACTGAACTTTTCAAGAACAATGGCTAAAATGACCTGTAACGTAGTGTTTAAGAAATACATGCAATTACTCATCTTGATTTTTATATGTATGTCTGTGTATAATGCATGTCTGTTGTTTGTTCTTTCCAAGTCCGTGTTTTCAACTTGATTTGGTTTTCAATTTTGCCTAATATTATAACTATTTTCACTTACTCTTTCTCTTTCAGTTTACTGAAAATGGTGTATTTGTTTTCACCGAGGAAAACGAAGAGAAATACGGGTATCCATATCCTACTGAAGGCGGCTTCTCTTCGTCAATAAACGACAAACTAGTAGTACCTTTCTGGTCTGATATTGACCTGACCACTTCAACTGGAGATGTTACCTATCAGGTAAGACTTTTGTGTGTTTCAATGTTTGTCGTTTTATAGAATTGATATATACCAGTACCGGAAGAAGAAGAAGGAGGAGGAAGCTGGAGAGTAGCAAGAGCCCATAGACAAGGAGGAGTGCTGGGCCCTTCTAACCTCTTTTATTCTCCTTTATCAGCCCTTTTTCGCTTTTGCTTTGTCCATCCGCTAGCTACGCCCCTGTTATGAAGTTATTTTTACGATGTTCGACTCTGAACGTATGGGGAAAACAAACATTATGGTCTCTCGAAGCTGCTCTGGGCACAAGCTTACGTAGAACAGTAGGGACTTTTGTTCAATGTACGGCCGTAAATTTCTGTGGGGGAAATGGCCATTATGGTCTCTCGAAGATCTAGATCAATATGGACTTTTGAAAAACAAACACCGGGAGAATTGGCCCTTGTCTCGAAACTGCAATGGATAAGCTATACGTTGATCAGTGGGGACTTGGAGCCTTGTCTCACTTCCCTGGTTAATACGCCAAAACGACCTCTCTAGGAGTTATTTCATGCCCAGGTAGTTGACTCAGACCGTTATTAAAAATACTTTATCGCAAAATGTATATATATTGTGTTGTATTTCATTTTAAAGGTGTATGATACCAATTCGGTCAATACCACGAAAATTGCAATAATGGAGGACGCCTCTGCTCGAGTGAGAGCGCATGACAATAGTTTACAGCAAATGGGAATAACCTTTGAAGCCACGTGGATGTTGATAGTGACCTGGGATTCTGTACCGGCCTATAAAGCCGAGTTCACAAATAGCAGGGTGAGTTTTGTCAATATATTTGATTTCCCCGTTTCTTTTCTTAGCCTACATATAAAAGGAAAATTC
>NC_092647.1:21502509-21591696 GCF_039555335.1 Amphiura filiformis
AAAAAAAACATCTTTAATATGATCATATTTTACCCACCCTCGTTCTGTTTTGCCTGTTTTACGTGAGGGTGCCGGTATTAGACGGATAATATAACTGATAATATTCCATGAAATATGGTTAATGATGGTCAGGATCGAGCTGTCTTAAACGTAATAAACGACAGTTAGCAAATTATACATACAAAAGGATTGCGATCTTTTGTTTTGTTCAAGTATTTTCTTACAAGTACATTGTGTGTTAAAAACGCAGTTGTCTACAAATGCAGTTTCGTTCATAATGAATAACATTTCTCTAATATTATTGTTACGCAGCCTAATACCTTCCAAGCAGCCCTCCTAACCGATGGCTTATACAGTTTCGCCATCTTCAACTATCGTGAAGATGACATGTTATGGGATACCAACCTCCTACTGAAGAAAGACGTCATAATAGGCTACAACAGCAATGGAGACTTTTACCAGAACTCGCAATTTGACAACCAAATTTTCACTACCGAAGAATCACGTTATCGTCCAGATAAGCTTATCGGTAACACTGGATTGCAGGGACGCTGGATGTACCGGCTCGAAAACAACACCGTTGATACAGTTAACTACAAGCGGATGTGTTTAGACTGGTACCAGCAGGAACCAGCCCATACCACGTGGAGTAGAACATTGGGCGTGTGCCCGTGTGGGTTTGAACAAGGAAGAAGCGATAACTCATATGGACGTGGGCAGACACCACCTAGGGGGAGCAGAACCCAACCGTCAAGCGCGAGACGATTGAATCCACAACTTCTGGAGGAAATTAATGAGCTTCAAGGTAAGAACATCATGCTTTTAGTGGTTACATAGCGTCACTGGGCGGGAAAAACCTCTTCTGTACTTTTTGCCCTTGAACATGGGCGAAACAAACTATTCAATATAAAGTCTACACCTACAAGGCTTTATCCATTTTCAAAGGCAAAAGGTAAATATGAGGTGTTTCCTGCATGTACTTTTGGCCCTTGAACATGAATGAAGCAGCCTCTTTTATATAAAGTCTACACCTACAAGGCTTTATCCATGTTCAAGGGCCAAAAGTACATATGAGGTTTTTTTCCTGTTTGCAGTGCGTTGACAATACTTGTTTCAAAGTTTCTGCCGTTTCTCATCGTTTTCGTTTATTCGCAGTTTCTTACGTTGTGACTTGTTTTGACACAAACTGTACATACAGCAGAATCCTTTCAATACCCTCCTTTTTATTCGATCTTAAATATCTTTCAGGTACACCGTTCTGCTTGCAAACGGCAATTCCTACATCTACGGGTGCAGGAATGCGATGTTGCTACAGAGAAGACCACTCGCTGATAGAAGGATACGGAGACTCGTGGTCCAGTAGTTTTGCGGAAAGAAATCATTTCATCTTGGGAACGTTTCAAGAAGAAAACTTGTTTAATGACTGGTTTGGTAAGCTGTTTTTACATTATTAGTTAGTAAGACCTGTGTGGGCCTTGTCCAAATGGGCATATGCTTGCCGTTACAGTAATGTGACACGCGGCAAATAACCTCGGCAACTCGGGAAGCGGGGTTCCGAAGACTTTGCTATCAAAGAGGCGGATGAGTCTGCCAATGGCCCCAACGTGCGCAGATGGGACTTGCCGCCCAGTACACTACCAGGCCAAGATAGGTCATAAGTTAAAACAGCACCAGCGCTAGTTAGTACAGTGTGACTTCAGTGCGAGAGAGGACTTTACGCATTTTGAAATTTGTATAATCTTTTGTGATTCTTGACTCTTTCTGGAATAACTGTGATAAAATATTTAAGAGAAAAAATTGTATTTGACTATTTTCAGAATTTGATTTGCTTCCGAGATATTACTGCTGCCAAATGTCAAGAGATCCAGCATTTTGTGATTTCTACTATGAGAAGCGTCCAGCCGGTACCTGCGATGGATATCTACCTCCTAGAACAGGTAGGCCTATTTGTTATGTACTACACACTGTTAAAGATAATTCGTTGCCCTTAGTTCAATTATAGTACTGTATTTTAACTCACAATATGATACATAAAATTAATAACGATTCATAATACGTTACATATGCCTAAAACAAAGTTTGCATTTTGACTTCACATTTTGAGTTCCCGTTGGATTTTCTATTTGTCGCTAAGGTGACCACAGAAAACAGGTTGATATTGCCAAAGGCAGTGTGATCCAGTTGGGTCAAAATAAGATAACATTGTGCAGTCAGGCCTGGGAAGTTACTTTCGACATTTGGTTGTCAAAATGTTGACAGTCTCACTACATGGGGTGTGCTACAGGTACTGTTGGACCAAAGAAGTTCGATTATCGATTTGGTTTGAAAAAGAGGTGAAATGTTACATTATTTTAAGGTATAAGGCACGTATATCCCAGAACTTACATTTTTGTTAGATATTTAATAACCCTACCAATTAAATTTACCAATGTTTTGAATACTTTCAAGGGTGGATGTTTGGCGATCCGCATATGCGAACACTAGACGGTTATACGTACACTTTCAACGGACTCGGTGAATATGTACTCTCTGATGTTGACGATGGCTTCTTTGTGCTACAAGGCAGAATGGCTAGGGCTTTGTCAGACACTAATGATGATGTCAATGGTACTGTTATCGTCGCTTGCGCTGCGTACCAGCAAGATTCAACGATGGTATGTATATTCGCGTATTTATTCATCATCCGACATCATATTCTTATTTAGTCGTACACACAAAATGACTAAATGACAATACCCGGAAGATGCCATTATATTACCTGCCCCGTTTATTAGGCTTATCATCCTTTCTTTTTAGAATACATACATCACACCTCAGCTCTTACCAGTTATATATAGTCGGCGCGTGATATGAGTAGGCGCCTACTAGTCAGAACCTGCGGTTTGACAGCGTTCTATTGTTCTAAAATAATAGAAACAAAAGCCAACCGCACGTTCTGTCAGGGCGCCAGCGGTCAAACGACGGTTGGGGTTTGAAACCATCCCTATAATATTCTTCGATTTAACAATATCCCTTTGATTTCACGCCTACGTGACAACAATGCAAGCCCGTAATATACACTCACGACAAGTGCCCTCTGAGGGTAAGACCACATCTGCGTGATCACCCCTACATTCATTAATATCGTAATAGTGTTTCTACATTTAAAATTCTTGACGTTTTGAATCACTAATTAATCGTAACAGGTGCAAATGGTCATGAATACCGAAGGAACAGATTATGAAGTATACGTCAATGGAACGTGGTTCAACAAAACTCTGCTTCTAAATGGTATGTCAATTATGCCCATTTTATACTAAATGTAACTTGCACTTTTGTCTTACCAATTGTTCTTAATGCAAACAACTATGTGCTAGCCATATACGTCAACGTTAAAAGGGCATTTCGTGATCCACAGCCTCATTCCCCCACTTTTCTCAAAAAAAATTGAGATTTTTATATCACTGGAATACTCTGGCTACATAATGTTTATGTACCAAATATTTCTTGCAGATTAATTCGTTTAGCAAAGATATCGCGAAATTTGAATTTCGTTCTGGTGCACCAGAACGAAATTACAACGTATTGTCTAAGGAGCAGTGTAATACACATAATCATGCATAACTTACAAACGCAAAATCGGAATCAACTGAAATTTTGCGAATATGCTTTTTTCGTGGATATGTACTGAAAAATGTCATAAAAAGAGTATGCTAGGATCACGAAATACTCCTTTAAAATCCAAGTTTGGAGATCTTTTCTCAAAATATCACAAGCTATCTTAAGAACCACTGAACCAATACTAGGCTTGTTTGTACTCATTTTAATGCATTTTTCATGCTGATTCCAAATGTGGTCATGAATATTTACAATTCTGAAAAAAATTTGAATTAAAAAAAACCTATATTTGTCGTCTGCAGTCGATACACTATTTTGCCGATCTTGTAAAACATATATTTTCAGTGCCTTTTTATTGAATGTTGGTAAGATCACAAACACTTTTGATCATACCAAAGGCAACCATTATATAATTACATTATATGTATCTTTTTTCATGTTTTTCTTTCATATTATTATTTTCAGGTCCGTTCTACTCGCCCAATGATCCTAATTTCTTCCTGGAATTGGCAAAGGATAATTTCACCACACCAATTACTGGGCTAGATAGAGTAATAGCATACTGGACTTCCGAAATATCAATATCCGTGTCTATAAGCGAGAAAATGTTGGACATCATATTTGAAGCACCGTTGCTTTACCAAGGCAATAAAACCAAGGGTTTACTAGGTATGTGGAATACAGTGGCTTTCTAAGTGTTGCAATATCTCAAGAACGACTGAACCAATACTGGGTTTGTTTGTACTCATTTTAATGGATTTTTCATGCTGATTCCAAATGTGGTCATGAAAATATAAAATTCTGAAATTTTTTTCATTTTTAAAGAAAATTTTGAACTTGTCGTCTGCAGTCGACACCCGCGTAACGATGAAGTTATTTTTGCCAGCAGCACCAAGATCAGGAAAGACGACTATAATATATTAGCATAAATGTGTACACGCAGCTCCAGTGATTAAAATTTGCTTGACTATTATTAAAATACTTTTGACAATCTATCTAGATTAAATGTTTGAAAGATTAAATGTTCGAACGATTTAAGCTATCCGTATTTTTTATTCTTTACTTTTGTTTCTTCTTGACCTTATTCGTAAATTTCTTCTATTTGTTCTTCATCGCCATCCTCTTCTCCTCCTCCTCCTCCTCGTTCTTCCCCCTCTTCTTCTTCATCTTTGTCTTTGTCATCTTCTTTTGTTTTCTTCTTCTTTTCCTCCTCTGACCTTTCATCATCATCATTGTCATCATCATCTTATCATTGACTTTGTCTTCGTCGTATTCATCATTGTTTATCAGGTGTGTGGAATGACGATTTCACGGATGATTTCTTGATGTCTAATGGCACCAGACTTGAGATAACGGACGGTAAAAACTTGACTGACCGTGAAATATTTGTCTTCGGGGAATCTTGTAAGTATACCTAGTGAATCTGATGTAAGATTATAATATATCTAAATCTATCTTCAACATTTCATACCAGTCAGTGAAAGAGTAACGATACGTATTGCCCAGGATTCAAACCTGCGGTATCGGGCTACTCTATTTAAAATGCACACTACCCCTGTGGAAGATTTTGAAAATATCTTCCACAATGGTAGTATAAATTTCAAATGGAGACCATTTACGAACTCTATAAAACTCAATCTCCCTCTGTGGAGGATTTAGGTTCAATCTTTTACAGAGGGTATATTCAATTCAAATGGAGCTGCCTAATATGCTCATTCCATTTTACATTCATACTCTCTCTGTGGAAGATATTTTCTATATGAGTTTCAAGTCCTTCAACACCTTGTACATAAACGTTGAATAGTATGTATTAAAGATGAACTTTACCATTATGACTGTTTTATACGTTAATCATTTCTTGTATTTGTATCAAAAAGGGCGAATCAAAGAAGAGAACTCATTACTTCCTTATCCCGAGAACACATCTTGGACGGATTTCAACGACCTAGACTTTGTCCCAGTCTTTTTCGATGAGTTGCTCATTGAATACCAGAACAATTCTCTCTACACGGCGGCGCAACTGATTTGTGTTGGAAACCAGCAGTGTATATTCGATACTTTGGCAACTGAAAATGTCTTCATTGGTGCTAACACTAAAATCACGGAGGAAAGTCTACAGTATGATGCCCAATCACTGGGTGAGTTGGAATTCAAAATTTGACTTTTGAATTTTAAACTTTATAAGCTCTTTTTGTTGTTTGTTTGTGTGGGTTTTTTTAACTATAACATTTATATTTTACATTTATGGCAAAGACTTGACAAGCAATAATTAACTAAGACTTGGTTGTGCCAAGAGATTCATCAGCTTTGTAGATAATTACAATTTGGAGTTTTCATATTACAAAACCAAGTTTTTGACACTGACCTGACAGTTTCGTATGTTTTGAGCGACATACTTCTTCGGAGTGATTGGTATCATCGTCATGAACAGAGACGAGGGAGCATACCATTTAAGTCACGTGTATGACCCTCTCATAAAGACCACGTCCCCTGGGGGATGGAATTGTGTTACCGCCAGCAAAGAGGATGATGGGATACCAATCACTCTGAAGGAGTATGTCGCTCAATACATACAAAACTGTCAGGTCAGTGAAAACTCTAAATTGAGACTTGGTTGTGTTTTTAGGCACCATATTCAATTTGTCCCTTTAGCACTATCGGTTCCCCGATAAGTACCGATGACCCTTTCTATCGTGTAATATATTAATTAAGAGTATAATAATGAACATTTGCACGATGTTACCGTTTTTGTGAGCAACTTAAGGATATTTTAAAACCATATCGCTTAATTTTTTGATTCACACATGAAACCCACCCCGTTTTACCGTATTTCAGCCCCATGTTTAATACCCAATTGGTTTGTATGTCTTTTTTAAACCGTTACAGCTAATTTTGCACCAAATATCACTGACACACCTACCTCTCTAAACGTCACCGTCGGTACTGAAGTAGAATCGATGATATCAGCTATCGATCCCGATGGTGATATAATTGATTACTTCATGTTTGAATCGATCCCAAATGCAACGATTTCGAAGGTCGGAAATCGTGACGATGGTAAGTCTGTTATACCATTAGTGGTTTTCCATAATGACGAATCCAGATAACTATAAATTGTAGCTTTGTATTATACTAGCAGTAGAGGGTGATATGGACGATTTGAGTGGTGTGAAAAGCCGTTTTTTCATAGTCGCTACTCGCGTAATAGGGACCGTTTATAGTCATCTGATACTCGTTAGTATGCGCAAATCGCGATGTTTATCATAACTATAATGAATCATAAATTCTTGATCGGGTTCGTTGACACATTCAACATTATTATTGAACATGAGGCCCCTAAAACACAAGTTCACAACTAATTGTAAAATTACTGTGTAGGTCTATTTATCGCCTTCCCTCTTTCAACTAATCGGCTGACGATTTTTTTCCAGTTGCCCTTTTTAAGTGGACACCAGCAAGTAAGGACACCGTGCGAGTCGGCTTTGTTGCAACTGATGGCCGGGCAAACTCCGTGGCGTTACCGGAAGTGCGCGTTTGTGATTGCCAAAATGGCGGCGTCTGTAATTTTGATCAATTGGTGGAAAATTCAGATATCGTCAATTATAAATTTGCGGTAAGAAGTGAAAGAATTGTTTATAATAATTTATTTATCATTTGATCTGGCTCATGACAGAAATGAGCCATTTCCATTAGTCAGTTACCATGGTTAATAATGCCGGGTAACAATGGCTGTATCAGTAAACATAGACCTACTTGATAACTATTAAGTTGGAGCATGGGTTCGAGTCACATCGCGGTCAACGCGTTGTGTTTTTGGGTAAGCCACTTAATCCCTCTTGCTTCACTCTACCCAGGTGTACAAAGGGGAGCTGTTAAGGATAGTTACATCGACGCCGTTATTGTTATCAAGTGCCACCATGTGGTGCAATAGGTTCTATATCCTATAATTGATAATGCGCAATTAATTTGCTGACATTTTATAAATAGTTTACTATGCGGCTGAAAATATATCGCCTTACTGTTAAGCCTCAATGTTACATTCCTATACGCCAATAAATATGCTTTACTTTTGACTTATCTTTTCTTGATATCTCATTCCTTTAGGTCGTGACATGTACATGTACGGCGGCTTGGACCGGTGATGACTGTGGACTCGACTACGATACATGTCTGGACAATCCGTGTTACCCAGGCGTCACTTGTAAAGACAAAGTTGCCCCGGATGTAAATGCCACGTGTGGGCCATGTCCCGGTGGTCTCGTTGGTAGCGGATTCAAGTGCTACGGTAAGTTGGGATGATTGGACCTAATGGGCCGGTTTCTCGAAGCTTGGCTAGTAATCAGGCTTCCTAAGCCAGTAGGCTAGCCCACCAAGTGGAATGTGAAATTGTAAGCTCTGATATAGGACTAATATTGGACTTAAGCCTGATTGCTTAGGAAGCCTGACCATTAGCCATTCTTCGAGAAACCGGCGCAATGTGACTACTAAATAGGTAATATCGCTTACGTATATTCACAACAACAACAAAGATTAAAACTAAATTAATTAATGACCATTTTACTTTGGTTATGTCATACTAAGAACAAAGAGTAAAACAGAAGATGAAAATGAAGATGTGAAAACAATTGATTTAAATATACTTACCTTTTAATGAGAATTATTACATAACTTTCTTGGTAGAATGCAGATGTTACGCAGCCTAAAATAGAAAAGCAAAAGAACTATCACTATAAACATGTTTGTAAAAAAAAAATGTACCAACACAGTTTCAGCAATCATCTTTAGCACAATCGAAATTAAGTCATGTCTTTATTTGTTTTTCGAATACATAAATGATAATAAACCTAACATGATGATTCTTAATCTACAGATTTTGACGAATGCCAAGAAGGTCGCGACCAAATTGTAGGCAAAGGTTTCTGCCAGCAAGATTGTATCAATACTCTTGGAAGTTACATCTGTAGTTGTCAGGATGGCTACGAATTGCATCCGGATGGAATGACTTGTATCGGTAAGTTAATCAAGACATAAAACGCTGCTTTTGGAAAAAGGTCTCAAGCCTTTTGGCGGACTTCTATTTTAAAGCCTTTTGGCGGACCTTTATATCACACATTAAAATGTCTGCATTTTCTCGGCCATGTTATGAGAAGATATTATATCCCTGACTTAACTACTGAATGAGCTAATTAATTTCATGGTCGGTAATGGAAAAGAAAGAGAAAACTGTTCTGTTTGTTTTGTTTACGCAACACCAAATACTAGTATATTAGGTTTCACTACCTGAAGAGAATTGATCAAAAATTGAATTCCCTCTTGAGGTTAGTATCTGTCAATGACTTGACCAGATCACCAGGCTGTTATAAATATGACCTTGTGTGGTATTTAGTTCCCAGGAAGTGAGTTTTGCCAGAGGCAATTTGTAGTTAAATGTTGATCCCTCATACGAGAGTTATTACCGTCGATTTGCTTGAAAAAGGAGGTGAGACATGATCAATTGTGTTCAGGCAGTGAAACCTAATGAGTTATTGCGGAATTTCTACCTAATTCCGATATCACGAATACAAGCTAGGTAAAGTACAGTGATATTCTCATCCCCTATCTTCCCTCTGTTGGCTCTTTTACGATTTCCTTTTCCAACTGAGTATTCTCAATTGTGTTCTTCTTTCTGAAAAACAACAACAGAAATCAACGAATGCGACAGAAACCCTCTAATATGCGGAGACTATGCTTCGTGTACAAATACCGTAGGTTCCTTCAACTGTACTTGTCGACCAGGATTCGAAAAGGCGACCTCTGAAGAAACATCTTGTGCCGGTAAGATTGCGATGAGTTCTCGGTCCTTTGTTTGAGAGTTTGGCTTATTTATGAATGGGAAACAATAATCATATCATCCTGCCTGAGTATAAAGGCGTGAAGAGTATCAGTGTCCAACGAGAATCATTGCGGAAATCACCACTGCGGAAATGTATGGCAGTAGCTGAAGCTGATAATTTTACGTGGATTTGGGATTAATTACAAACAAACTATTGTAGAAAGTTTTTGCAGTTACAAATTAAAAAAATATTTAATTAGAAGTTAAGTGTTTTATCCACTTTTAGAAAACAAACGGTTATCATTCATAATTATTTGATTCACTAGACTCACTGTTTTAATTTCTTATATTACATTATCGTTTCTTAGATATTAACGAGTGTGAGCTTGGCTCTCCGTGTCATCCCAGAGCAACCTGTATGAACACCATTGGTTCATTCCGTTGTCTGTGCCAAGAAGGATTTGACGGGGACGGTCTAGATTGTGATGGTAGGTACAATGTAAAAGGTTGTATCTGTAAATAAGTAACATTTTGCTTGGTAGGCAAGTGATTTGAATCAGTCAGCTTCCGAAGTAAAAGGGTAATAAATAACATATACAGCAGAGGCTGTGTTTAAGCTGGGATGCAAATATTTTTGAATGTTTTGAATTAATTTCGAAAATAACACGTAATTATTATCTGCAATTCGGTCGATTCTATTTGTCCACATCCAACTTAGCACAGACATTAACTTTATCATACTGATATTTTTAATGTAATACTACTCAGACAGCTAGATAATAAAAGACGTAACGGCGGGATGTTTCTCACTAGTCGATTCACAATACGACGGCGCCTCCAGCGGTTGCTTGGGAGAGGCCAATATACGCAGTGCATCATGGGAAAATATTGACATCCAAAGCCTGCGTAATACAAATACAACGTAGGATTGTGCCCCATCACACTATCAGATATAGATTACCAAAAAGATGTCTGGTACAAAATTATCAATATTTATTGTTATTCAATAATCAATATGTACCTTGTTTCAGATATGGATGAATGCACACAAGGAACAACCGATTGTGACGAACACGCCACGTGCGTGAATGTGATTGGTTCATATATGTGTCGCTGTGGTAACGGTTGGCAAGGCAACGGTACTCATTGTTCCGACTTAGATGAATGTCTTTATCGAAGTATTGGGTGCCATCCCCGAGCCCGATGTACCAACACAGAAGGTAGTTTCTTTTGCACGTGTCCTGTAGGTTTTGTGGGCGATGGTGGAACCTGCATAGGTAAGTGTAACAACAAGTGTAAAAAATGGTCCTTAAAGTTTTCTAAACATGGAGAGACAGAGGGCAACCTGTTATTATATTACTTAACAGTGAAATGCAGGGGTGTTACCAGCTTTCTTGGTCAGTGGGGCAAAATAACATTTCGAGGGCAATGTCGAAAAATTTGTCGGTGAATTTTGGCGGGAAACGGTTTGCCTTCCCGATTTTCTCTTTCATTTTTATCAGAGGGGCACTTTTCTCTTTCATATTTTTTTGGTAAAGGAACCCCCCCCCGCTACTCGTGAAATGTATTTATTCAGGGTGATATGTGAGCTATGCAATGGCTGTATACAGGGTTCGTTAATGGTACCGTCTGATTACTATGCTCTAAATCAAGGGAATTCATGTGTATAATTTAATTCGTCATTATGCAAGGTTCTGAACAACTATGATTATGTGCGTATCATAGCAAATCGGATTTGATTTTTTTTTGTATGGACCCCGTGCAATACGACGTCACTCATGACAGAGCCAGTCTCAATTAGATTAAATTTTGTCCACCAGGAGGCCTCCAGCGGGAATTGTCTATTATAATACAGTAAACAGGTGGTTTTGGAATTTGACTGGTTGCGGGATTGAACTAGAGACTCTTACATCTTAGAACTGTCCTCCAACATGGCTGCCACTTCAATTGTTTTATACCGTTCAGGCTGGTTTATTACATAGGGTCTTTTTCCTTAAATAACATATGAGGATTCTGAATGACCTTGCATTTAATTTGCAATTATTTTAATAGATCTAAATGAATGTGATGCTATCTCCAATGCGTGTGGATACGGACAGGAATGTATCAATACTGAAGGCAGCTATTTCTGTCGATGTGAAGTTGGATTTCAACCTGGAAATGGCACGGATAGCTGCACAGGTTAGCAAAATAACTAATGTTTTTGTAGCTGAGGAATACGGAAAAAAATATAAAGTACACCCACATTACGGATTCTCTTCTGTACTAAAAATTAAAGTTGTTGGTGTTATTTCTTATGTAATAAATAATGAGTTAGTAAAAATTTTGTTATTTTACTATATATTTTTATCTCATCGTCTTTGTTTGCAATTTATGATGAGCTTGACATCTCTTAATGTATGGGAATGATTAATTTTTTTGTTTGCTATAGATTTTAATGAGTGTGATATGCAACCATGTCATTCCAATGCTGATTGCACGAATACGGAAGGATCATACGAATGCCAATGTAAAGACGGTTATATCGGTGATGGTAATACGTGTACAGGTAAGTATTGGGGTTAGGATTTAGGGTTATACGATTAGGATTAAGAGATTTGGGTTATGTCAGGATTATGGTTGAAGGTGGCGACCACTATTTTAACAATGCCCCATTAGTTATGTTTTTGGAATAGATTTTTAGGCACCAGGTGCAGTTTGGTCCTGTAAAGCTATCGGTGCCCCGGTATATGCTAACGGTGCCGCGATATATGCCATCGGGGTACCGATATATGCAATCGGTACCCCGATATATGCTATTGAACGTGCACCCGGCGGTGATTAGGTCGCAATACAATTAATGTTTATATATATAAATTAATTGGTATAATACGTTTCAACACCATCTAAGTCATAATACCTTGAATCATCCGCATTAATTTGTTTCAGATATCAACGAATGCCTTGAAAATACTGATGATTGTTCTCAACTTTGTACCAACACCAAGCCTGGATATATATGTGGATGCCAGACTGGCTTCTTACTCAACCCTTCAGACAATTCAACATGCATACGTTAGTAATCTTTTACTTGTTATTACGTTTATTTCACCTACATTTGGAACATTGTTTTTGTTTGTTTTTGTAAGATGTGTATTAGGCGGTATAAAATTTTGGTGTATATAAAAATATCGTGATTTTTGTTTTCTTTTTTGTTTCTTGTTTTTTTTAATCTAAAATTTAGCATTGTTAGTAGTTTTTGGTATTTTCCAACATTACTCGAGGAAAAGAGGAGGCCATTTTTTTTCAAATGTGAGATTCTGAGGGATAAACCCCTTAGAGTACCACAAAAACTCTTGAAGTGATCCATGTTTTCTAATCAACTTATTTATATGTATAAAGCTTTCCGAAAGTATTCCAAACTCTAAATTATTTTTGAAATATCTAAAAAAACAACAACAACAAAAAACCTGACAAAAATTTGGTTGTGGTTTGCGTGTTTGCTTTGGCGTCAATCCTAATTGCATTACATAAATATTATGATAGGAAAATATGTTACATGATAGAGCAGGTCTAAATCGTTCCGTTTTTATCTTCCTTCAGCTGAGAATGAATGCCAAACGGACAAACAGTGCACCAATGGCATGTGTTTCAGAGACAACGAGGGAACTGAATCGTGTTTGTGCGACAAGGGATATCAAATATCTAATACCAACGAGAGTTTATGTATTGGTAAGTTGGTTTCATTCTTATTCAGTTGAATTAGATCAATTCGACTATCATAGCCTATATAAAAATATGATATGTTGAACTTTTTAAACAAATTCTTGTTTATACAAAAATATCTCTGTGGACCCTTCATACTGATGAACCACGTATAGCTATGAACCGTCCACGCCCATTTACATTAAACTGACTCTGTGTATATGTTTGTGTACTTTGCTAATTATTACAGATATCAACGAGTGCGATTCAGGCCACAGATGTGATCCCGTAAATGGCGCATGCGCAAATACCGTACCAGGTTACTCATGTTCATGCCAATCAGGATATGCATTAGCAGATGACCAACGTACATGTACAGGTAGGTCTCAAAACGAATCTTGCATTTCTTTTTTGCTTATGACACTAAACCACATTCTATTATTCTGTATACAATAATTCGAATTAATTAAACTCAAAACTGGAAAGTGCACATTTAGATTTAAGTTTGAATGTTGTATGTTGTATGTTTTTGTGCAATGAATAACGTAAATGATTTTTTTTCAAATCATAATTATTGCAGATGTCAATGAATGTCTTGACGTTGCATTAAATAACTGCTCGGCAAATGCATTATGCACAAACAGTGAAGGATCTTTCTCGTGTTCTTGCAATTCCGGTTATCAAGGAAATGGAACTACATGCGCAGGTGAGGAAATTAGGAAAACGGTATACCATTATGTCCAGGGAACAGCTAGGCATTTGATCAGAACTGACTGCGAGATCTTTGTCATCCATTGCATTTTCCCAATAATTCAAATCCAAAGAGGGTGTTTGTTGATTGAATGCGTAATACCCTAAAAACTCGGTAGTTAGCATATGTGCTCACTATCAAACGCTTTTAAAACGTGCAAACATGAAGAGCCCCATCTACACCACAAAGTGTAAAGGGTTTTGAGCAAATCATTGATGCACATAGTTATAAACAAGCAAACCTGCAATTAATGTATACCTCAACCAAAGATCTTTAGATTAGAATTATGTGGTCTCGACCTTATTAACTCAGTTGGTAAAGCGCCGTTTACAGCTACAAATATAAATGAGCAACCTGAGGAGTTCTAACAATGTGAAATTTACAGTAATTAGTTAGCCAAACAATATAATGTAAATGTGTACGACGAATACCACTTGTAACACAAATCTACCAACCTAACTTTTTTTATTCCAGATATGAATGAATGTCTTGATGGCATTACCACCTGTTCTGACAATGGCACCTGTTCAACAGACCCTGTTACACAATACCCTAACGCAACCTGTGTTAATAACAATGGATCGTACCGATATGTGTGTGATGATGGGTTTGAAGGCAACGGTATTCTCTGTGTCGGTAAGAATGACATTAATAACAGCTGACCTCAAACGATGAAGTTAAAATATGCATATTTTTTTCTAAGCAACTGGCAATGTTGATGAAGATGAATGACGATGATGATAATGATCACTATTCGCTGTAGAAGTGATGATGTAACAGGATTAAATACAATACCAACAGGTTAAATAATTTTGCACGAAAGGTTGCACTCATCACCTGTGTATTTTGGCAATCATAGATTATATACAATATCGCTCTTTTCAAAGATACTAATCTTACAGGTGCGAGTGATCAGCATGATATGGTTCAATGCAGAGATACCGCGGTACGTACTACTAGTGCAATGCGATATATTCAAAATTGTTTTAACCTATTGCTATGGTATACTTAATCCTGTGACATCATCACGTCTACGACGAATCGTTATTCTGAACAATGCATGAGACAATGAACTTATAACCTTACCGATTTTTTTATAGATATTGATGAATGTGCAGACAGCCCTTGTGATGCAAACGCCATTTGTACCAATACTGAAGGATCCTACCAATGTATTTGCCCACTTGGTTACACGGGTAATGGTTATAGCAATTGTAATGGTAAGAAAGATTGACTTTATCTTTTTCCTTCTAATATTCCTATACTTTTGAAAAGGAGCTAGCATACAACTAATTTTGAGAGCATGGTTTTATGTCGCTGTTGAACAACAAAACGGGTAATGCATATTGTAATAAAATCATCATTATATTCATATATTCATGTTGAAATTGTTGCTACAATGGACATTGGGGTCACGGAATACGACAGTAGAAAGGAAAACCTAATATTTGAGCAAGGGGTGGTTACTGAATCAGGTACAACTCTACTAGTTTTATTACAAGACTGCCCTACCCCAACCATAAACTCTAACCCTAACCCTACCCAGAGTTTTTCGGAACTAGAGATAGATGCCGTTGGTGGCGTCTGGCCAGATGAAGGGGGCTATACCCGGCTACTTGTACATGTATAGAACCGTGACGTCACGCAGACGTGCGATGTCACGGGTCTATTAGATCTGTCGATTAAATGCACTTTTTTGGCCCAGATCTATGCTGTTTCGTATATTTATCAGCGTTTCCAACCCTTTTGAAACCATTCTAAGGCATTCCATGCGCTACAATGTCAACATTGTGGCTACATCATAGATATCTCGGGCATCTCAGAGCATTACCTGTTTTTTCCATATGAAAGTACTTAAGGTGTTCCATCAAAGCTTTCGTCGTGTGCTGCCACCTAGCGGTGGTTCCGGAAACGTTGCGTCCAGTTCGAGAGCAATATCAATAGTTTGGTAACCATTAGTAACATGATCGCATCTCTCAACTTGTCATTTTTAGACACCAACGAATGTGACATCTCAGACATATGCGCTGATAACTCCACCTGCACCAATACTCCAGGCTCGTACATGTGCCAGTGTTTACCAGGTTACCGTGGTGAGGGATTCGAGAATTGCACCAACATCAACGAATGTCAAGAAAATCCTGATATATGTGATGAGAGAGCTACATGTACAAATACAGACGGCAGCTATGTGTGTCGGTGTTTCAATGGATATAGCGGCAATGGAACAGTGTGTCAAAGTAAGTCACCATAATTATCAATATAATATATATGTGATGAGAGAATTACGTGTACGGACACAGAGGGTAGCTATGTGTATCAGTGTTTCAATGGATATACACCAATCCGACTTCGCCATTACTGCGGTGTCCCCGATGTAAAACTGCGGTGTCCCGAGGTCGGGGGTTCCACCTTCCACCCATTATTTATTGCGTGCTACACAGAATTGTATCCGGGAATTGTACACAACAGTGATATTCAATACACGATCATAAGTATTGAATTACGAATTAAATCTCCCGCTCTGGTACATCTGTGTTACCGTCAATAGAGGGCCAAATACAGTAAACGCTTCTCGGATTGGTGTATAGCGGCAATGGAACAGTGTGTCAAAGTAAGTTACCATAATTATCAATATATACATGCGGGTCGTTTATTATGAGAAAGTAGACACAAGTTGTTAACACACTTCCTCCAGTGGATGTTGTGGCAAAGCGAAAGGCACTTCACGGGTCATAATTATAGGGACGATTTGTGATACGACACTATGCGAAAATCACAACGATATGTCCACTTCTTCTTCTTCTTCTTAAGTACGCCGACAGGGCGGCTTTATTAATATGCCACATTTCGTCAACCTAATGTATGGGGTACTCGCGCGCAAAAGAAATAAAAAAAGGGGGGAATGGCAAAAGGATAAGGCTGGAGATCAATCTAAGTGCTGTGCATGTGCTGTGCTGAAATGGATTGGTATCTAACGTGCTGCTCTGGGATGGATTGGTAGTGCTTGAAGCTGCTGCTTGAAGGCGTCGATTGAGGGCGCTCCAGCTACCTCTTTGGGCAACTCATTCCATTCTTTAGCCTGTAATGTTGATTCGTAGCACATATTGTGACACAACCCATAGTATTTTTTTTAATTTGATAATGTAGCCGATTTGAGGTAAATAAACATCAGTAAGTGCGTATGTTGTTACCATATGGATCCTTATTATTTTACACCATATGGCCTTCTTACTTTTTCAGATATTAATGAATGCGAATCCAATCTCAACGACTGTGATCCAAACGCGTATTGTAATGACACCGTTGGCTCCTACACCTGTACTGCAAAGTCGGGATATTACACAGAAATTGGTGGTAACGCTCGAATTGGAACAGTCGAAGGTATGTATGTCTTTATGTAGCTGGCGGAAGGAAAAGATGCCAGTTCATTATTGTTCATAAGTTCTAAACATTTATAAACGTTACTTTACGTGAAATACATAATTCGGCGTGATAAGTGAAGCTATACAGAGACCGGCATACGGGGGTAGTCAATGATGCAGTGCCGCGCCGTCTAATCCCTATTCTCAAATTCACAAGGGATACTTCACGTGGGACGTGATTTTTACAATCAGACGAATAGGTATTCGGCATTCTGACAAAATACTAACGATCGTTACGTTTGACATAATTCGAATTCTCTTTAATTTGGTAAATACCATGCGGATATTATTGTGATTATTTTTGTTGCATTTTTGACATCAAATAAGGGTACAAATACATATACAACATGATTTATGTATATAGAATTTAACTTATGTTTAATGACCATGATAACAATGATAACGTGTGAATTCCAGATATCGACGAGTGTACCTTCGAGACGGATACCTGTGATTTAGAAGACCGCGCTACCTGTACCAATACACCAGGCTCTTATTATTGCACCTGTAATGACGGATTCAGTGGTGATGGCATCACATGTACAGGTATGGGACCAAAAATGTAAATTGTTGCTTTTGAACCAATCTTTCTTGATCTGAAAAAGGCGTTTGATACCGTAGCACAATGGTGCATTGCACCAACTCAACAAATTCCATAGCGATGGGTGATATTTTGTTGAAAATATACAATTTACTATCGTATTCCCTCTGCTAAGCAAACGATTTAAAACTTCACCCAATAGAGGTATTACCACGTGGTAATGAACATGGGTTGCTGGTAGCTCTGTCCACATGAGTACAACAACACATGTTAACAGTGTTGCTTATTCCATATTGGGTATATTCTTGCATGTTTCTTATTGTGGGATGCTGGCGAGTATTACAACTATTTATAAACTATCCTTATTTTTCAGATAACAACGAGTGTTTATCTTCAATTCCTTGCCCGACGAATCTATTCGAAAAATGCGCCAACACCTACGGCTCCTTCAGCTGTGTATGCCAAACAGGGTATTACAGGGATGACCTGACCGGACTATGTACTCGTAAGTAGAGACTTATTATGACGAGAACTTCCTCAAGGGTAACCTGATGGTATCTGATACATTTGTAAAACTTTCGCATTGCCAAACTCTAACTATCTGAAAAAAAAAACACGTAAGATATTTTCGATCTGCT
This sequence comes from Amphiura filiformis, assembly GCF_039555335.1. Taxonomy (NCBI): domain Eukaryota; kingdom Metazoa; phylum Echinodermata; class Ophiuroidea; order Amphilepidida; family Amphiuridae; genus Amphiura; species Amphiura filiformis. Next base: position 21,520,958 of record NC_092647.1, read on the forward strand.
ATTAGGTGCAAAAGATGTATGTAATTTGGTTCTTGGTAAAGTTAAGTAAGATGGTCACGTAGATACGTCGCGTTGCTCGGGTTTTATTTTTTGGTAGATTTGTGTTTTATATTCTTTCAAACACTTCAAATCTGATTTTATTCGATGGCATACAATCTCTTGAAGGCGTAACTGTTTCTTGGTAATTTATTGAACTACGTTTGAAAGAAATACAAATTTTGAAATGAACAACTTACCGTTTTAAGTAGATATTAACATAACACTTTCATTAAACCTTTTCTATTTTAAGGAGCAACATCGCAGACAATGTTTGTGGTGTTCACCGATATCAAAGGGTGGGAAGTTGGTACATTTGAAGATCTACAGGCTTTCTACGATGTTGCTGATGAACTAGCGCTAGATGTGAGTACTAGTTGTTCAATGAATACTTTCTTGCTTTTACATTTGAAGAGCTTGTTTCCAAACCACGTTAAGGTTGGTCTGAACCCTGGAATTATGGAAATTTTCGGGTCTCATAACTTCTAAAAATTGTTGGTCTAAAGTATATAAAAGTATACATATTTAGAATGACAAAGACTTGATAAGTTCATCTGTGAGGCCAAATTTGGGCCAAAATGCCACTTTTTGGCCCAAAATCCCAAAAATAACGGTTTTTGGCCCACTTCTTTTTCGTGCATCGTAACAAAAAAATTCCTGGGCCAAATTTTTTTTATATTAATTTTTAAAAACTAGATCAAAATATCTAGGACCCGTTTTTCGACCAACTTTGAGAAATTTGCACAAAAAATGGTCAAAAAATGCTGATTTTTCAAAAAAATCATAAAAAAACCCGATTTGGCCCAAATTTCAAATATTTTTAAGTCCACAACCACATGTTTACTTGTGTGATACAATCACAATTACTTTGACAAGTTTGACATTAGCAACAATGAGTTGTTCCATCAACAAGCCATTATTTACCACAACAATGCTGTTTAACAATATGCAGACAATTGTTCTCATTTGGGAACCAAAGGCCGCACTCAGTATTGTTACTGTGCATCCATCCACTGTTTACTTTGTAATGGTGCATCCAAGTGAAATTATTATACCTATAGCATCACAATCCATTGCAATATCGCACAGGTAAATCAGAAACATGTGTTTATGGACTTAACATGGTATGGAACCAAGCTCTTCATTTGTGCATGTAATCGTAATATCTTCTTGTACAATTATTTAGAGCAAATTGTTGGTTTTATTTAAAATAAATATTCATACAAAATATTAGGGTCTACTTTTTAAATATCTACAATCTAGTTAAGTAATAAACATACCATTAGCATATTCCGATATTTATTTCATCTAGTAAACATATTTCTTCGAAGTTTGTTTATAATAATGAGCACCGAACTATCTTTATTTTTTCTAGATTGATGCACTTTTCGAAAATTCCACCATTGCCGAAGATTTCCTCGGATCAACCGTAGAAGAGTTTCGCAATGTGTCAATGGGTATACAGGTCGAGATACGAATAGATCTTGTATTAGGCATGCAACTTACCCTGATGGAACTTGAAATGGCCTTTATTAACGGCTTGACTGGAAGGCATATGGATTTTGTTGAGCCGGATAGCAGAGTACTCCGTCAGGAAGTCAATGTATCATTACCAAGTAAGTCCTTTTTTGGTATAATTCCATTGATACTAATTGCTGATTGGCTACAAGAAACCCATATTGATCACAAATTTGAAAATCTTAGTCAAATTGATTGAATGTAATTGTGTGACCCTTAAGGGTATCCGTAGGGAGAACACTTTGTTTTACGGCCAGGTCTGGCCAGGTGCATGTTTGTTCGCAGTCTACAGGTGTAACTAGGTTGTTGTATATTCTATAATTTTCCTGGTGTGTTAACTGTGATTACATCTAGACACCAGTTTATTTTTTATTTGAACGGGACCCTAATTTAATGAGAAAAACGCCGAAAAGAGAGGCCCGGCAAAAGCCGATTTGCAGACAATTTTGTAGCTACAGACAGCTCGTATTCCATATAACAACTACGGAAACCAATCAGTGCCAGAAGTGTTGATTTATATTTCATCCAGCGTACTTCGACCAAAAATTAAAAAAATACTTAACACGCGACATAAATAAACAGCCATCTATCAAGAATGACAAGAGGAACATGAAAAAAACACACCTAATATATGAGAGCATGCACCCTAATAAAGAATTGCTTTAAAATAAAACAATGAAAAATCATGACATGTGAAATGTATGTTGATACACTTATAAATAATACTCAAGGGTGAAATAAAAAACACCTTATCTACCGATATTTCCACAGTTAAACATACTCAGTGATCCCTTGTACTAAAACAAAAATAAAGAAATACTTCACAAATGATAAGAGGAACACATAAAAAATAAATACGCGAGCATGTCCCAAAAAAAATTAGTAAAAGATGAAATAATGATAAAACGTACAAGAAGGGGCAAAATATTTGTCGCAAAAACTTATTAAATGCTCATTTGCTTTAAGATATTTAATGTTTGCAATTTACTCCTAGTTTATCATTTATTTATTATTTATCTAGGCTTATATATCTTTTATTTATTTATCTATTAATTTATCTATTTATCAATTTATTTCAATATCATTATTATTAAGTGCCTATTTATAATGATATTTAAATCTATCAACATTATGCTTACGTCATCCAGGAGTTATTATCCCACTTGAAATCGCCATATAAACACAAATTAATAAAGAAATACCCAATTGGTGAAATAAAAAGCATGATCTATCTTTTCAAGAATGAAAAGAGGATATAAAAATATAACAGAGCATGTCCTATAAACATGATAAAGAATTATTTAAAATCGTACAAATGTGAAACATGTAATATGACATATACTTAAGGGATCTGGAATGAGCGTTTCGACAGTAATTTTTGTGGGAAATGAGAGCACATCAGACATATCGAAATGCATTCTGAATACGAAGAATGTCTTTCTCATATCAAATAATTTTCATTTTTGAAATTCACGATATAATGCAAATTTTATGACAAATTATTAAAATTTGATATTTTTCAAATTTTGATATATAACAGTCCTCGAAGTAAATTTTATAAATCTAATGACATATTCTTAAAGTGTATGTAGCTGGGAGGAAAAGCCGACGATCAATTGAAAATTTTGACCTTTCATATTGAAGATATGGATTTTATTTCCCAAAAAGACCTATTTTTTTTGGGGGGGGGGGAATCCATATCTTCAATACGAAAGGTCAAAATTTTCAATTGATCGTCGGTCTTTCATCCCAGCTACATATACTTAAAGAATGTATCATTAAATTTATAAAATTTACTTCGAGGACTGTTATATATCAAAAATATCAATTTTTAATGATTTGTCATAAAATGTGTATTACATTGCGAATTTCAAAAAATCAAAATTATTTGATATCAGGACATTCTTAGTATTCAGAATGCAATTCGATATGTCTGATGTGCTCTAATGTCCCACAATAAATACTGTCCAAACGTTCATACCCCAGCCCTTAACATAAAACAAAATAAAACGGTCATGATAATATGACATTAAGGGCGAACACCACTAATGAAGCGTCTTGGTTGAAATGCACGTGAAAATTAATGTCTTTCTTTGCTCAATTTGAGGCCTTTTTGGCTCTCATAGTTGCCTGATGTACCCCGTTACATTTTATTAAGAAACAAGGTAGTATAGTTTCTCTCCATTGATTTTGCAATAGCGTCTCCAGGAGGGGGGCTCAGAGGGGCTTTCAGATTTATGCGGTGGGGGGGCTTAATGGCTAAAATCGCCAAAAACCGCCTGATTTTACATATCCCTCTAGCGTTGGTTGTCAGTAGATTGCAGTCACTCCTCATCAAGTGTTGACAAAGACAACAGTGGTTGTTGAAACGTACACAGTAAGTGCATTTTCTTGGATCAGATACTACGAACTCTGGTTTACTAGTTTACTCTACCGATCCTGATGAATTTGTTCAATCAATAACGATATCTGGGGACCAATCACAAGCCAGATTCATTTAAAGATGCATTACATCATGACCAATTTTAGTTAGGCCAGAAATTGGCCTAACTCTCCATAGAATCCCGTGTTAAAAAGTTATCCGCAATCCAAAGTCAGTAGTCCACTTGGGAAGCTAACAAACAGAGGGCGTACGGTGACTGAAAAGATTAGATGTGAAAATCTATCAATTGTGCACAAATAATAATCAGAGTTTTAAGCTTAAATGCAATAGCCAGAAGCACAATTGGCAAGTGGAGTACGGAGAAGTCTACCTACACCCTGGAAGGGAAAAAAACAGTATTTGAAACGAGGAAATGTGCAATATGACTTAATGTAATACATTAGAAAAGGCTTAAAAGGCAACTATTAGGCCCTGATTCATATTTAATCATCATTTAGGCCTGTAAATTAGATTGTCTGTGTAAATTTAGCAGGATCCGGCTTTTTATGACGACTTTCAAAATGTGTTACATTTCAGAAACACCAAGCTGTTTGTGAGGTGGCGTTAGCTGTATGGGTTATAGGTTGAACTTTTTACAATATTTCTGGAAAAAAATCCTGAAATCCATATATTAATTTTTACAATGGATGTCGTCATCTGACCTTCTGCTTGCAGAAAGGGAAGTTTTGAAGAACTGAGTTGTTTTCCCGGCCCCTGTCTGTACAGAAAGTCAGTGGGGGTTATTTACTGGTGTGCACCCTAAAAGGCCCTTGTCATAACTAATGGTGGCGGCATGATTTTTCCCGTGCATGAGGGTTTAGGGAAAATTAAATTATATGTCTAAACTTGAGGTTGCATGTGTAAAACAGTCTTTTTTAACGCATGTTTGGGGTATTGAAATGATATTTTTTTGGCTTGCACAATCATGGTAAAGATCCATGTCATACATAAGAGATTATAGGACATACAATACTTGGTAGGCCTAATGATAATGCATAAACTTTGTACCTGTTAGGGAACTGAAATCAGACTGAAAACACAAACGTCATTCGAGGCTCTGTCTCACCAGTTGCATTTACAAGGCCCTTGTTATAACCAGTGGTGGCGGATGATTTTTTTCTGGGGGAAGGGTCACACAAGGTTCTGAACAGAAACGTCACATACGGACCAACCCACACTACCGAGAACCGCGAATGCCGAGAACCGCGAAAGCCGAGAACCGCTCTAGTTTAAAATGATTTTTGTTTTACTTTTCAAGTAATCGACCCTTGCGATGAAGGCACCCATGACTGCTTTGACAACAACTTTCAGCGATGTGTTTTTACCGGTAATACAACTTACACATGCGCAGATTGTAAAGAAGGATTTGCGCAGGAGAATGGCACTTGCGGAGGTAAGAATTTAAATATCGTAATATTATACCGTAATTATTTGCGTATAAGCTGCTGCATGCCAAGCAACACAGAGCAATGTGGTTTCGTGCATTAAGATAGGAGACGATTTCATGACAATTGCCAGCCAATTCAGATGTAATATTTTAATGAGAATGATAAAATGTCTTAACATCTATATTATTTTTACAGATATTAACGAGTGTCTTACCAACCCTTGCAACCGAGAAGGAGAAACTGGCTGCGTTAACACACTTGGAGGGTATTACTGCACATGTGACATGGCTACACATGTTATGGTGAATGGCCGCTGTCAAGGTAGTGCTTCTTCTCTCCTTCTTTTTTTTCCTATACGTGCTTATTGCAATTTATATCTTAATTTTTTTAACCAAACGAAGCGAAAGTCTACATTAAAGGAACTCACAAGACTTAGTCAAGTCTAATTATTATTTTTATAACTTGTATTCCTTATTAAAATATTCAACTAGGATTTAGCTGATAGATTGAGGCAATTGAATACTATTGAAAAGTTTAGTTTTGCTATCTGTTCAGAACTTGTGGGTTTAAATATAATTAGGTAGTTGTTAATCTTGACCAGATGAAATATGAAATGGCTTTCCAGTTTAGCAGAATCAAAATCATGTAAAATAAGATATATAGATTACTGTATAATTATTGTATTTTTTTTTCTACGCAGCATTCCGACGATTCCGAGGTGTATTCACCGTTGTCGAAGTCAACAGATCAGCCGAGTTAGCAGTATTTACAGAAGAACTAAATAATCCACAGAGTAACACCTACCAAATATATGAGACTACAATGTGCAATGTGGTAAGTAATGTTAGGATACCAAGACTAATTGTGCTATTCCAGTTGATATCTATACACACCTCAATTGAAAACATCCAGCGCCGTGCAGCGAGATTTGTACTGAGCAACTACCAGCAAAGGGACAGTGTAACATTAATGATAAGCAAACTGAAATGGGACTCCCTTGAGAGAAGAAGACACATCTCCAGTCTACTTCTGCTGTACAAGATTCAAAACCAGCAGATTGCCATCAACGCACAGCACTTCCTGACCCCGATGCCACCTAGTAGCACAAGATCCTACCACCCAGGAAGATACCAGATCATTCCAGCTCGCATCCTTCTCTACAAGAACTCCTACTTTCCTAGGACAGTCATCTGGTGGAACGCCCTCCCAGTGGATGTGATAGCCTCACCTACCTTTGAGGCTTTCAAGAGAGCTGTTACATCTGGCCCGTAATTGGTGGCCCATGTTTTTACTTGCACCCTGTAAATAAGCACCTTCACGTCTGGCACCGCACATACGCATCCATTGGCATCACATCCAGACTTATGGACTCTGCCAATTACCGAAGTAGAAGTAGAAGTATGGAAGATATGACCTTCCATCTTCCACAGAGGGAATGTGATTTTTCAAATGGGATTGCCTGAATGGGTTACCCTTTTCGAAATCTCCACACCCTGCGTAGAAGATTAAGTGCATGTCTTCCGTATAGGGGGTGTTTAGATTTCAACTTTAATAGCCCTTGGCAGATTGATGCAATTTGAAAGAGTACAAGTTTAGAGTATGTTGTTATTTGAATACAAGAATTTGATTTTTTTAAATATTTAACATGGAGTAATCAATTTATAAACATGATAAAGGAAAATGCGATATGACATAAATGTAGTTGTACTAGTGTTGTACTAATACGTAGTATTCATATCAATATTGATACCATTGTTTGTTTGTTTTATTTCCACAGTTGTCTGATTAAAAAATTTAAAAAAATTTAATTTCTAAGAAAAGTTGAACAATGATGACGCCATTTATCTGAAATCTCGTTTGCATTTTACAAGGGGTAGACACTTGAAAAATACTATTAGAACATCAGCAAACAGACTAACAAATGACATGGGAATTTTCAAAAACTTTTTATCATGAAACGTAAGATATAACTCATATTATTTGGCTAATTTAAATTAAAAATTATATGTAAATAGCGCCCTCAATTTGCACACAAATGTACAGTTTATGGAATTAAAATTACCACAAAAAGCAGAAAAAGATGGATAATTTGATATAGAAACGAAAATCTATGTTAAAAGTTGCTACAAAATATATGTGTATATACAGTTTATTAGTGTGACAGCATTTGGTATTATTCAGGTCTAGAATTGGACATTATAATAATGTTTTGTTAGAAAAAATAGTCAATGGTCACATCAAACAACCGTGTTTCTTCTTTAATATGGGACTCTCAATCAGTTGAAACAACAAATCATCTGCTCTTCCTTGAGGCCCAGTCGTGAAGTCGATGATGGGTATACAATGACTGTTGAAGAGGCCTAAGCATATCCCATTTTTAAAAATATCCCTCGCATGTGAAATATGACACGAATTGGTTGATAATTTAATTCACTATTTGTCTGACATTTTTTCATCACTTTCCATATTTCCATGGATACAGATAACCTCTACTTTCCAAAGTAACACCGTCATCCAACCGGACTACTACCAATGTAGCATCCTGGGTTTCAAGTCGGGTAGTCTGGTAGTCTACTATGTGATTGATTTATACGCTAACTCGACGGAGACAGAAGATCAACTCTTGCAGGCGATTGTGGACGCTACGGATCCAGAGTTCAGACTGTATTCTACCGATGGTGAACAGAGTATTACTTTGGAACGCGATACGGTTATGATTGAAGGTAAGTTTTTGTTTACAACACGTCACTTTAGTGCCCCTGTCATGCTTCCATGCCGCTTGTCGCGCACAAGCCTTGATGGTGTCTGTTTGTCTACAATGCGCGTGCTTCACGCCGCTCAGCGGCAAGCAGCATATGAAAGTTGAAAACCTCTATTTTGACAATAGCAGGCTACATTGATATTTCAATTTTTTTTTTAACTCTTCATAAGGTTGTACTTAATACTACTTCCATCTCCTAATAATAAACAGCCCTTTTCAGAGCCACGCAAGTTCCTTGGTGAGGCAACGGCCGCGAGTGTAACATTGGCATCAAATAAGCAATGTAAATCATTGATATGCAGTCTAGTTGGCGCAGTTGATGGGCACTGCACCAGACTCCAGTGCGAGAGGTCCCGAGTTTGAGCCCCATGAGGGTGAAAAATGTCCTCTTGAAAATAATTGCCATAGCTTGAAATTCATCTTGGACAAGAAATATAGCTGCCTAATTGTCTGTTTACCCGTACTCACTCGGGGAGCTGATCATGGTTGCTGTGGCCATTTTATTAAGTAGGTAGGCTAGGAGACTGCACCTATAATTGAGCTGCGTCCAATATAAATCCCATTATTATTAACATCATCTTTGCTTTCTCATTTTATACAGTTCTGAGTGATGAATGCCCACAAAACTATTGTTTCAATGGCGGCGTATGCTCCGTGGATGATATCTTTTATGAAAGACATTGCACGTAAGTTATCACATTAGAAAAAAAAACATTTCATATTCCACTAAAGGATCTTTGTAACTTTTTTATCGTAAATATACATTAATGCTTTATTACGGTCGATATAATTCACTCCAAATGTAACATTGTCATTGTGCATTCTACAGTAAAACATTTACGACAAAATCGTTAATATAATGTTACATTGTCTTTCATGATATTTTTTTACCAATACGTACTCGGGGAGCTGATCCTGGTTGCGATGGTCATATGATTATGTAGGTCGACTGTGCCTGTGACTATTAAGCTGCCTCCACTATGAGAGTTCGATATATTACTTCCTTCTATTAATTTTGATGTTGTTATTGTTTTTCCAGATGTAAAGATTCGTTCACGGGAGACAGATGTGATAATCGAATAGGTAAGTTTAAATCTTCATTTTTCCACTATATTCTTCTTAGAGGTTATTCCCCCGTTGGCCATCTTCTGGGTCCAAATCACACAATTGCGGTTATTGTGCGTTGGCGTGAAGGTTGAATGCTGATGGCACCCCAAAAAAAGGCATGTACATACAAGATCGATTGCGGACATACATGTACATATTGCCTCTACCCATAGCAAAAAGAAAAGTTTCCCGGTGACCACCCGATGACCATTCGGTGGTCATCAGAAACCTTTCGGATACCTTTTCCAGAGTTATCCGAAAGTGCCCGCTAGCGGATACCTTGCGGATACCTAATGAAGTTATCCAAAAGTTTTCGGGTAGACATCCGGAAGTCTCCCAAAAACTCAAATATTTCAAATGAGTTACCCAGAAGGTTCCCAGAAACTTATATTCTTTGCAGGAGTTACCCGGTGGTTATCCGCTTTTAATTTGACCTTGAAAATAGCATTAAGCATCTTAAGAATGCGTGGGTGGGTATATGGTCAAAGGTCACTGAATGAATTCAAATAATGGAGTAGCTAGCTGTTGGCAGTTGGAATATATTTGTGCAGAATATTCAAGTTATTTGTGGTCCAAAATGTATGGATTTACATGTAGGACATTACAAGATGTTTACTAATTAATCTGGAACATGCTGTAGGAATTATAAAGCATTGAATGCTTGATTTCATATGACAAATGCAGGTAGGAAAATTTGTATGAAATGATTTGTATTGATGCAGTCTTTCACTGATGTACCTAATATATGACACATTTGAATGTTTTAGTTTATATCTTTTCTAGTAAATCATACATGATTTTGACAGTAAATTAATGTCAATTAAATTACTAATCATCAGCTAATGTGTCAATTAACTGATCAGCTTTATGTTTAAAAAGCTATTTGTTGTAAATAAATTATAATATTTGATATGAAAATTATTATGCTGTGTCAGTGATGTGATCACATTTAGGTACTGTAATACACGTATATGCTGATATCATAACAATTTGGTGTACATTAATTGAAAGGTATGCACCTTATAAAGGTGTGAACCAATTAAATTAAATCAGGAATATTTAAAATTACATTGTACACTTTCAAGTTTCTTAAAGCAAGATAGCACAAGCTCAACTGCCATAACTGCAGAGTTATATTTCTCCAAAATCAAATAGCTAAATTGCCTAATAAATTTGTGCATACTCATGAATTTGTACTTCTGCATTCCCCAAAAGGTCAACAGGAAGTCTCCAAAGAGGTCACCAGGTATATCGTCACCTAAAGTTATCCGCAGGGCCCCGAAAAGTTATCGGGTAGTTATCCGCTAGTTCCCAAAAAAAGTCATCGGGTGGTTACCCGATAGTTTCCCGAAACAGTCATCGGGTAGTCATCGGATACCTATTACCTGAAAGGTATCCACTATTGTTTCCCAAAAATTTATCGGGTAGTCACCCGCTACCTATCTAATTTGCATGTGAAATTTGCCGGTGTCTACCCGGTGACTATCGGGAAGTTATCCGAAAAGGTCTCATTTTTTGATATGGGTAGAAAGCTCGAGTGTCCAATCTTAATATATATATTGATAAATTGTAAGTTATTTAAACACAACATGACTCTAAATACTGTGCTGTTTTAAAAACTATTACATTATTCGTTCCCATATTATGTTTAGATCGTAAGCCGCAATTAGTATTCACCAAGTAATTTGTATGAATAATTTTCTTTGCAGAATCTGGACTTACAGACCTGCAACTGGTTGGCATCATCCTAGGAACTGTATTTGGAGTTTTTATTCTTTCAATGTGGTGTCTTGTCTGCTATTGCATCACATGCCGAAGCCGCGCCAATGAAAAAGACGAACGCAACAGACTTATGATCCAATACGGGATTCCGTCATTGGCCGAAAGGGTGGTACGGAATGCTGCTAGGGCCGCGGAGAATCATATGCAAGGAGGCATTGACGGCCCGCTGTTCTTTGAGGATAGCAGTGACAGTTTTACAAGTGATCCAAATGACTCGTCCTCGTTTGATGGACAAATTACGACGACTGAAGAAGACCAGAGGTTGTACAATCTTCTTAATGTCATCCGAAACTCGCCACACATCAATGTAAGTTGCTTTCTAACTGGATAAGATACATGTATGTGGGGGAGGGGAGGGGCTGGGGTGTGGGCTGGGTGCGTGTGTGATGTTTGCGTTGGTGTCTGCCCGACTGATGTAAGCGCTTATTTGGTTGTATTGAGTTGTATAGACGAATCACATGAGCCAGGTGATGGTCGGACCAAACTGGTATTGTGACTGCCCAATGGGGTGGATTAAAGCTGCTTAAAAATCGATGTTATGTTGTATTGTGTTGTAAACTTTCATCATTCTATTGTCTACGTGTAACACTGGTGATGAAATGCAGTTTAAAATTCCCGCCAAGGACGCATCATTTCATATTTTAGGTGGGATATACACTACGGGGCCCCAGCTATGGCTGCCATATAGGTAGGCCCTATAGGAATGTGTGAAATGGGATTCGTCTATATGATACATGTAACACACAATAACCTTATCATAATGTTTCTTATGTCTTATCCTCAGGAGCGAATGCGTTCCCAAATTCCAGGCCTGACACACATTCTTCCACAACTACAAGAGGACGAATCTGAATACACTGAGTCTAGTACGAGTGAGTTTGTGCGACCATATATAGCGTCTGGTGAAGAGATGGCTAGACTATCTAGAACGTTTGCACAGGATGCAGCGGAGGATCAAGAATCGGTAAGATACTAAGAGCATGCTGAAGTTCGTTGCATAATATATGAGCTAAAAATACATAGATTGATATATCAAAATTTGAATTTTAACACAATTTGGTTTCACCTTTCTTAAAGAACAGTTTATTAAATTATCTATCATAGTTTTAGACTACTTGCAAAGAATTGTTTTCAGTTTTTCGTAAACAACAGTTTATTAAATTATTTAACATTTTAGACTACGTGCAAAGAATTTTTCCACAACATGTTTTAATATCTGGTATATTTGTATTGCCGATCATTGCCATTTTGGACACCTTGTTTACCTCCTGCTATATACGGGGCCCTCAGCATACTTTAATTTCAGTCTATTATTTCTCATTTCCTTGACGTCCTCTTTCCTCTCCTCCAAATCCTCTTCATTTCATTATCTTCCTCTTTATCTATCAAGCATATAGAGTGTTTTGATGAAAGCTAATTTCAACGAAGCAGCCATAAATATGCCAATACAATAGATTAGTTTTTCAATAATACTTGTTTGTATACGTTTGTATCGGTAATTTATTTGCTTAAACTCCACAATGTTATAATGTTGTGGATGGAGGGAGCCTGGATTATTTAGCTTTTCATCAAAACCATTCTATAGGCCTATGCTTGTATTCGAGCTTTTACGGTATGTGAAAACTTGTATCGATCCCCGTCTTGGTTGAGTGATTGTAGGTTGGCTCTGACTAAAGCCCGACTCATACTTTCTTATTTGACGTCGAGTATTCGATGCATCAAGTATTCGTTATTCAATCTGTTTCAAGCTAGTGTAATTTTCTATCAAATGTTAGTTGACGAAAACAGTTTTCGATTCTAACATGTTGACCAGCTCCTCCAACAAAACCCGGAACAAGTCGACAGACATGTTTTTGAGTAAAAGATGACATTCTCATAAAAAATTAAATTTTGGAATTCTTAATTTCATGGTATTTGAATTTAAAATCTTTGAAAGTATTTATTAAAAACAGGTTCATTTAATCAATAAATAACAGTTGAACTACCGTATGATAATCCCTATTCAATGCTGTGTAAGGCAGAAAACTAATTGACCCATTGCTCAAAATAGCAATTTGGCGACAATATTAAGGTATCATTTACAAAATTATCCATATCTGAAAAAGAATTGATGATATTTATATAATTTTGGTATCATTTTAGAGTTTACTGTGTAGTGCTTACATTTTTATTCAAATCGTGATGTCAAGCATGCGACTTGGTTCTGGTTTTGTCAGAGCGGGTCACATATTTTGATGACCACTTTACTCGACGCGAAATATAACCTATTTTTCATCAACAAACATTGCTCACATCGTCTTGATAATTTGGACAATTCACTCACCCTTTTATCTAATACAAAATTGCAAAATATTCTCAAGTGATACTGAAAATTTTATCTACCTAAATAATATTTCAACATCAAAATAATGTTCTATTTCCAGACCGCCTTCAGCACAGCAAGCTCCTTTACATTTTACGACAACGAGAGCGCTATTACCCCGTTGCGTGAATTCCGGATTCCTCGCCCGATAGTATACGAAGACGCACCATTATCATCATCATCATCATTATACCTACCAGAGTTGGCTGCAGTACATCGGCCATACTATTACGAAGAAGATTCCCCTGAAATAAGCCCACGTGGGCGACAGGACGATACCGAGATAGAGGCAGAGGTGCATTCCCCTAGTGACCGACGTGGTGGCCTGGAGTATGAATACTTTTAGATGAATGGTAAGATTTAGAATATATGCTCTGTGTGCTAGTTATAGGCTTCAACATAAAGAGTCCACCAGTTTCGAAATATTTTCTGAAAATAACAACAGCTATCTTAAGAATTACTGAACCAATACCAGGCTTGTTTGTACTCATTTTTATGTATTTTTCATGCTGATTCCAAATATAGACATGAAAAGTTACAATTCTGACATTTTGTGAATTAAAAAAATGTGTTATAAATTTTGAGTTGTATTGCTCCAGCGATTTTGATATGAAAAGCAAAAACGTGTATAACAATACCCCGTGGGATGCATACACTTCCGGTGTGGTTACCACAATTCACCACACTGTTGTTCACGCGATTTAAACGAAAAATATCTCGGGCGTTTAATTTTACTGGGGTAATTAGAAAAATATGAGCCTTCTAATACCAAAATCTCAGGTTTGATGAAGAAAACTTAGGGGTGAGGCTGTTGATTGGGTCATTTACGTCAAAGGACCTTTAAATAACAGCACTAGTTAAAACACACTTGTTCTGGTGAGGATGTATGGGCTAAGCACATGCCTTTTCGGGTTAATTGCAATTTTGTTGTGCGTTATATAATTCAGCCATTGGCCCATCATTAATTCCTTGATATGTCTTGACATACAAAATAATAAGAAGAACTATATGCTATAATTAAAGGCAGAATTGAAAAGACTAGTTTGTGTCTGACGTCAGGGCAAAAGCGCGGCGTGATTGGTTGCTGACCTGCGCAATACGGCATTTTGGTCTGGTTGACATGACGTCATACGCAAACTTGTCTTTTTAATTCGGTCTTGAATATTTATTAGAGATTTATTGTGATCAATGGAATTGCTCAGGTTATAATTTAATATACTTCATTTTTATTGGATTTACAGATGCTGATATTTGAGCGTTTTCTTGCCGAATGTGACAAAATTGTGTAGCACAAACCGAACGGGACAATAATAACCATATGATATGACGATGACATCTCAACCATGGTATACGCTATGATATACTACTACATTATATATCAATACTGACAAAAAGAAAAATGTGTTCATTTGTTACTAGATAGCAATAGCATGGATCTTGCCTTGGCCCACTAAAATTTTCGTAAAATTACGTATTCCGTTTTCGGTCACGTGATAAAGAATTAGTGGATTACGACAAGATTCAGGGTTTTGCTGCATCTTTAGTAGCTAACGTGCAAAAGCTGAAAGCATAAGGGGAATCTTCATCATTTTGCTCAAAGCAGGCCTGACATTTTCCGAATGTTAAGGCAGAATTTGTGCCTTCAATGTTATAACACTATAATATGAAAAGAAATATTTGTTCACAATCATTATTTTTTTCTTCATACCACAAAATACCTGATAAACAAAGATTTTATGGCTTTATGCTTACAGCTCAAATATCGAGACTTGACTAGGCTTTGATCAGCTCGTAATCGGCGGGCCTTATAACATCGCGGATTAATATCAAAATATTTTATTTTGAGAATTGTCTTGTGACATCTCGCCAGAAGCATCGCAAATTATGAATTCAAGTGCTATCTATACTTCGGCCACTTTCTTTAACACACAAAACATAGACCAGACAGGTCAACTAATAGTATTCTTAACGGCGGTCTACTTTTCGGCGTAGTGGTAAAAGCCTAACATTTCCCGCCTATTAAGAGCTGATCAAACTATAATATCAAATTATGACAATCAATGTCAATGTTACACCTGACAATAATGGTATTAGTAATAAATCACATCCACTATAATTGTAGCTAAAACTTGACTTACGTCAAGTTCAACGTTTGCTTTTGACCAGCTAACATTTAGCGATGTGAGTTTAACGCCATACCCTATGAAGACCATGCTTTCATTTTGCAAAATCAAAAGATGACCATGCCGCCACCCGAAGCATTTTATCAAACTAAACAGAAAGGCATTATATTTTTCTTGCGCATGTTTTGTGTGCATAATTTGCAAGCAATGTTTTGCCTTATAAGTACAAATCTTGTCCTTAAAAATCTGTTGAGCGATATTTGGACATTTTAATCCCCCATATAGAACACATGACCGACTTTTTGGTGATTTAAAGCACCACATATACCCACTACCTGGCATTTTATTTTAACATTAACACCCAAAACGTAAGGCCATCATTAATAGGCCTATCGATAAATGTGATAGAATATGACATACTTTATAATGAAAAGAAAACCTGATCCTGCGACTGAATTTGACTCCAAAGTGTTTTCTTCACACTTTATGTTCTTTGAGAAGGCCTATAAGTTAAAAAAGAGTAGGCCCCTTAAAGTGAGTTAATATAAGCCAATTTAAGACATTTTGTAAAATTTATTTGAAAAACGTTTAATCGCTCATATACCAAGAATTTTTGAACAATGAACCAATAAGCACAAAAATATCACTACAGCTTATACCTTAGAACTCGTGTTAAATAACAAACTAAAAACAAACTTGTTTGTCTAGTTATCCATATATTTTTACAATCATCTTTTGAAAGTTTGGATTGTTTTAGTTTAAATTTCAATTTAAACCTCAATTATTCTTTAGTATGAATATAATCGGGGTGACGAATATGTGCATGTCAATAGGTCGCCTTTTCTGAAGTCGTATATACCCATTGGTCCTCTTTTTAAAAGTCATACCCGATGAACCCAACCTTGTTATTATGTTCGGCTACCTCTCCTTTTATAGAATTTCATCATCAAAATGCTATAAAATAAAAAATTTCAATTCTCTTATTGCAATAAATGTGTATGGTAAAATTGGGCAAAATTTAAACTTTTGTACCCAATGACCCTATTTTTTCAAAATCTTGTACCCAATGACTCCCTTTTCAATTGTTTATACCCAAATGAGCAAAATCGTAAAGCATATGCGCCATTTGGCGAATCCTTACGGTATTTATGTTAGACAATCGGTTTTTTTAAAATAATATCATACAATAAAGCTATGATTAAGTCCAAAATTCAAGATTTAGGGGGAAAATATTGTTTTCACCAGGTATTTTATCTAAATGCGTATAGCCATCGATGGCATAGCCATAACAATAATTAAAGATAACCATTAATCATGTTAATTAAAGTAAGGGGATGTTGCAAACAAATTTGCTGATAAGTATAGTACCTATAAGTGTTTTTTTATTTTCATTTTTTACCACAAATTTTTATTATTATTATTATTATTATTATTATTTTTATTATTATTATTATTATTATTATTATTATTATTATTATTATTATTATTATTATTATTATTATTATCAATAAATGTGTAGCTGTGTAGATTAGTTACATTGTGCCAATATTTAATTAGTATTTAATAATAGACCTTTTCGGGAAATCCCAGACTCTAATGTAATTAATGAATGCGCCCATCAATGCCAACACTGTCACTGCGCACATTATGATCATTATTTCTGGATTTACCGAAATGGTGAAATAAAATAAGAAGTCTAATCTGAAATGTACAAAATATAAATAATGTAAAAACACTTAAGCAGATTCAACCCATAATATAATTGGGCTATTCCATTTAAAATCCACACCCCTGTGGAAGATTTTGGAAATATCTTCCACAGGGAAGTATGAATTTCAAATGGAATTAGAACATTAACCAAATCTATTTGAAACTCATCCTCCCTCTGTGGAAGATTCAGGTTGAATTTTTGTCAGAGAGTGTATGGAATTCAAATGGAGCTGCTTAATGTGCTCATTCTATTTGAAATTCATACTCCCCCTGTGGAAGATATTTCCAATTTTTTTTACAGAGGGAATGTGTTTTAAGATGGGATACCCCATTTGTCTTATTCTGTATATTTGACAATCTGGTTCTGTACATTGTGTTGGAAAGGAAAACTATTTTTATATTTAAAACTTTTTTGTAATTCAAGAGTAGCAAAACATGTAGCAATTTTTATAACTTTTAAAGTCAAACTTAAGTGCCTAAGCCAAAAGTGCAATATTATAGTTTTTTAAGACTAATGTACATTCTGTATAGTATTATGAATCGAAATAACACCTTGAGAAAACCTTTCAACTAGTAATTAACTACTACAAAAATCTAAATTGTTTGTACAGTTACCACATTATTTTGTATATTCAATTATTTATCATTTAAAAATTACTGATAAAAAACATTGAAGGAAAAAAACAGGGTTGTAGAAAAAGAATGTTAGTTTTATACTAGATTTTGTAACTCGTATATCAAGAACAGTAAAATAGTTTAATAAATCACTAGCAATAAAAAAAAGTTGCTCTGCGTCTGGTGTTTTGTGATTTTTGTTTGTTTGGTTCTACTGCTAATGCCATGCATGTTTGTATCGACGAAGTGTAGTGTATTTTGCACAATTAACATACCGTATATCACAAAGTATAAAAGCGCTGATTTTAGTACCGGTACTTGCTCTATGTTTCAATTACTTATTCTTTTCAAAATATTTCAATTTTTTAATCCGGTACAAGCTTTAATAACGGGGGAGCATGCATTTGTATGAGAAAGGAAATCTACCATCTTATCCAAACTCCCGTGTTAATCCAAGATGTAAGTCTAAGATGTAATCATAGATGTCTAAGATGTAATCTTAGATGTCTACGATGTAATCTTAGATGTCTAAGATGTAATCTTAGATGTCTAAGATGTAATCTTAGATGTCTAAGATGTAATCTTGGACGTCTACGAATTTCGCGGTAGACTTAAATCAACGAATGAGAGGGTCAGAAATCCCAAATAGCCAATCACCTTAAGCGTATTTAATTATTGACCAATGAGATCTTAGACGTGTAAGATTTTACACGCCTAAGATTTGTTACACGTCTAAGATTGATAATAATTTGTAGTGATGTGATAGCTCGTAAAAATATCATGAAAACTACTACCAGCTCGTACTTCAGATACCATGCGTAGTGATCGATCATAAAGTATGGCGGGATAATCAGTTCAGTTTAGTTATAGGTTACGAAGAAACCCAACTTTAGTTAAGTATGGCAAATCACCGCCCAATTCTGTATCAAAGGCTTCACACAGTCAGGTACGTTGAATGGAAATGAACGAGCTCATACCAAAGAGAAGCCTGACATAATTATGCCAATACTGCAAAAAAAGCTTCACAGAGTCAGTCTTTACGAATCGCCGCCCCATTTTGTATCAGGCATTAGAACATGTTAATCAAATACCACGACCCCTAACCATGCCAACACATCATGCAACATGAGCTACATGGTCAACAACCGGGCACAGTGTCGACACCATGTATTATAAAGATTTTTTCCCTGCAACTTAATACTCCGTTGGTGAGCGACGGGCGATTGGTATTTCACCGAACGCAAGAAAAGGAGTCCTATCTGATTGGCTAGGAATCGATCGCTAGATCGCTCAGTGCTTAGTGGTTTTGACCCTTAAGCGCGCATCCAACTAAATCATTTTCGAATCCCGTTACACTTGTATCAGACGTATAGAGCATCTGAACCCAGGAAAAGAGTAGACCATACCCAAATGGTATAATATAATATGCGACTTATTAAAAGGGGTACGGGTGTGACTGTGAGCAAGACATATTGGCATAACAACTAAGGAAGATAGGCGTCCTATGCTGTTTTATACACTGTGAAAGTGTTGCGTAGTTTTTCCCCGACGACTAGGGGCATCTCAAGTTGTTTTACACACTGTGAAAATGTTGCTTACTTTTTCCCGTCATCGAGGAAACTACCTGTATAAATTTGCGGTTATAACGCATAATATTTAATATTTTTGTGTTTGGTGCTAATTGGGTTATTCACTATACAACCAATATTGTTACGTACTCATTAAGACGAACTAAATCATTTGTCCTTTAAAAAAACAAGCATGCTGCAAGTGATATGAGTAGGGTTATTATGTGTTCAATTGTTCAAGGTGACAATGGAATCTCTAAGCGTTTACCTCGATGATTATTGATCTGATAGAAGATAATTACATTAATTAGCATGATGACTTTCAAGAGATGAAAACAATATTATGTGCCCGAAAACTACTCTAACGTACCACTAATGAGTTATAATTTGGGATTATTTTGTCACAATAATATTAATAAGTTTAATATGTGTTCAATTGGTCCGTATCAAGGTGACAATGGAACCTCTAAGCGTTTGCCTCGATATTAATGACCTGATAGTATATAATTACATTAATTAGCATGATGACTTTCAAAACAATATGATATGTCCGAAAACACTTACTCTAATGTGCCACTAATGAGTTATAATTTGGGATTATTTGTTGGCACAATAATGTCTCATTTATCTGGAGACCCAGGGCTTATATCCTATCATTTTGTAATCGTCTTGTTGCGTAGACGGAACAAGGGAGTGTCAGTGTCTTTAGAAGTTATGTAAAACAAGATAAATTCATCGCAGTTAACATTACTATTTCGCTGGCTATGACTTTGTCATGGTCATACTAACTGAAATATGGGCTATATCAACTTACGTTATAGCCTTCTCTTCTTCTGGCTTACTACAATTTGCGTTGGGAAACAAGTTACTTTAAAGCACCGTAAGTATAAAATGTTTTAATATAAACATCGTCTCGTTCTATACGTCTGTTAGCCTGTCTCTATTGGGATATTTCCACCGCCCTCTTTTCGCTCACTCTCTTTCTCCCACTCTCGCGTGTATTCTCCAGCAAAATGAATGATATGGGGTACAAGCCCGGCCTTCTTACGACACTATGATGTATTTATATTGTTTCCGAGAACTTCGAAATGGTTCTTCTGAATATACTTCGTTTTAACGTGTCAGAAACGGAAAGTCATATAATATCCCTCTACATTATGGCAAATGTCATTTCCAATACCTTCCAAGGACTTTATTCGATATTATTATCCTGAGGTCTTAGTATGAAAGCATACCGACAAAGAGAGGACTTTTGAACTGTAACATTTCCGCTCGTAATTGTCAGGTCCTCGGAAACATGCGTTACAACTAAGTAATCCTATAATGTGTCGATTTACTATTTTTACAGTAAACACTACATACGAGTGGCGTTTGGTTGGAGGTAACACCGAATTTGAAGGCCGTCTTGAAGTCCGCATCGGTAACCAGACATGGGGATCCATAGACGGATCTGGTTGGAATAACAGAAAGGCCAGAGTAGCATGTCGTATGTTTGGGTTCTCCCTTCCTTTATCACCCGTGATAGGTAAATTCGGATTTCGTAATAGTGGGCCGTTTTACTACGCATATTTTGGTTGCAGTGGGGAGGAGCAACATTTGTTGGATTGTCCTTTTGATTTCGACACAGCGAACGTTCTCAGCTATTATGATATTTTGCTAGAGCGCACGGATGTTGGCCTTTTATGCTTACCAGGTAAATCAATTATTATGATTTAATCGCATTCCCAAAATCAATACCCCATAGTTTGTCCACTTTGAAGTACAAACCAAATCTTTGGCATCGGGGGTCGATGCTTTGCGTCACACGCACTGCGTATTAAAGAACTGGACGCATAAAGAACGTGGTGCGCTCGGCAAATACAAATCTCGCGGCAGGTGGCGCGCCAAATAAACATTTGCACATGCATTGCACTGATATAATTATTCTCATACCCCTAGTTTCCGAGGTATATTTACTTTGTACTTCTGAGTTGACGGACTATATGTAACTATGATATCTCATAAGTTCTAGTTGTGGAGCATGCGTTTTTGCACACAATACATTTTAATGACATTGGGCATGTTCTCGAAGTGTTAAAGTATCTTGGTGTCTCCGTATAGCATATTGTCGCAAATAGATATTTGTTTAATTTTATAAAAATGGGGTTTTTTTATGTTGGATGTGCCATCACCTTCTGCTTTTACTTCTACTGATTTGTTCTGCTGCCCTCTGTCTTTATCTGAAACTTTCTGACCTTATACCTCTAGCTACCTCTCAGCTCCTTTCAATTTCATCCTTTTATTTAACACCTGCTTTACTTTTGTATTCACTCTTGATTCACTTCACTGCTTCTCTTCTCTGTGATTGGGCATCTTGCATTTTCAGTATTGTGTGATTTTGTCTCTTTTGTTTGCCTGTGTATTGACAGGAATAATAGACAAAGGGATAGGCATCCTAGACTGCTGCCCTCTGTTGAAATATGTATCCTAGGTCTAGACAATAGGCGGATTAGCGGCCATTTTGTCTTCGACGTGATTTTATTCACGTGTCCTTAGGTTTACAATATTAAAATTATATTTTGAATATACAATATATTCTGTAGTAAATCGATCAAATGACGGTGATTGTTTAGGTATTATATGCTTGATAAAATTAAACTGTCTGACCAGCTAGTATTCTCCTCCGCCGTCAGTGTGATTCCAGACATTCCACCGTGACGTACCATGTTGAAAAAGGTGGAGGAGACTAAAGCTGTATTAACGAACACGCATGCGTTAAAAATGATGTAGTTTAAGTCGAACAATAGAGTGACGTAGTTTCCGGCATTGTTCCTATGCACTTTCACCCTCCTGGAGCTGATGACTGGACGAGATGGATATACCTAGTCACGATTATCGCACTTTCAGTTTCCCACGCGTTTGAACGGGAATTGGATTGCGTACTTTTTCGATGTCTAGTGAGCACATTTTTTCAATATTTTGAGAAAATGATGTCAAATTTTCTATTCTGTATTGTTTGGTAATAATGTCTTTTGCCAATAGTATGTTTAAAGTTGTAATTTTGTGTTTTTGATCGCAAAGATCGGATATTTTCGTTCCCGATTCGAATTCTGAACCCTTCGCAAGGGTGCCGATTTCGGCTGAACTTTGACGATAATTTTGCCTTTTTGGACACTAAAATGCTTTCGATCCTTAATTTTGTTTCAACCGAGTCTTAAATTAGCAAGCACAATACGGTTGGTACCACTTTTATATACATTGATGAAATTTTAAAGATTTTTTTTCAAGTTTCTAACCGGCGCAAATCGTTAAGTGTGTATTTCCCATTGACATCCAAAATGGCATAAGCCAGTCCTCAATATACATAGGTACGGCGTATATAGGACTGGCAAGCGAGTCTAGATATACCCAAGTGTGAGGGCAAATTTTTTCCAGCAGGACTTTTGTGTGTAAAGGGATGTATGCAAGCTGATGAATGTGAGTAATGTTGGCATCCTAAAACATAAAATTTATTTTGGGTATTGATATTTGGTTTTTTGCTTAGGTTAGTTTAAAGTAATTTTAGGGAGTTAGTTATGACGGAATTTAATTAAAGCCATATTATAACATTTTCATACAAAATAGATTAGCATTTCTTTGCCATAAAATGTTAGTTTTTACTGTCAGATATATCCCCTTTTATTTTTGAGCCGAACAACTACGGCAGAGCAAAGAAAATTGGAATTTACTACCAGTGCATATGTCGCCAATACATACCACTCCTTCGGTCATGTTATGATACGGCCCTTTGTTGTGTAGATCACTGTCGCGCTCTGCCGTAGTTGTTCGGCTCAAAAATAAAAGGGGATATATCTGACAGTAAAAACTAACATTTTATGGCAAAGAAATGCTAATCTATTTTGTATGAAAATGTTATAATATGGCTTTAATTTAGGCCTTTATTATTTATCACCTTGTCCTTTAAGCCTACACTTGTAGGAAATTGGACTTGGTGATGATTTTCATAATCACATTTTCGGCCTTTATTATTTTGTGTCTCGATGCCACTTCACCTTTTGTTTTTGTTCTTTTCGGCTACGCTACCCACGGCCAGGGAATTGTCCGACTTCGTCATAAGTCGGACTTTTATTCATGCTCCCAAAACCCGTGACAATATCAGCATGTTTGACTAATCATAATTCTAAATGATTCCTGTGCCGGTGATGGTGTCATGCGGCGAGAAAGGTGCAGGATTGGTTGTTTTAGAAGATTTCCTATACTTAAGGCATAAGGAAATTTCGCCACATATTTCGCCACATATATAAATTGTACAAATAGCACAAATGCTTACTTGCTTACTTGCTTAATTCGAGTGGTGTCCTCGAACTGTGATGGCTTTCCACAACTTCCTGTCCTCCATTGCTGCCTTGAAGTCTGCTGCCTCCAGTCCAGTGTCATTTTTCAGAATGTCAATGTAGGTCAGAGCAGGTCTTCCCGGTTTCCGCCTCCCATGCTTGGGTGTCCAATGAACCAATGAACACAAATAGCTAGAAGTAAATGCAAAAGGCAAGGGTTCAAAGGGCTTTAACGTACTGGCCATATAAGCAATTTTGAACTTATATATTTTTTTCTCATATCCTATAGTTGCAGGGAGAGCGTGGCGCAATGCACTAGTGGAAATTGTAAAATGAGAATTCTTTCAAAGCGATGAGAATTGGACAAAACTATGAGAATTGAAATGTTCTCATCCAAATGAATGAGAAATACTAATTCACCTGTCAACAATCTGTCACAGATGGTCGTTTGACACTGAAATTAATGTAAACTTCAATTTTCTCTGTACTTTGTTTTGATGCGAAACACCTACATTGCGTTAATTGTGTCCAAATAGGTGAATGTAAAATCTAAAGAAGCCATAACCAGTATCTTGAGACTTTGCTAATTTTAATTTATAATATCACTGATTTCATTATTGATCATAATTTTTAAAAACAAATTTAAATCGATAAACTGCGCCGTCGTAGGTGTCATCCGAAATTTTAAAAAGGGATAAAGAACAAAATTTTAAAGGAAAACAAAAATCGGCGACAATTGGACTCGAACTCTAGACCTCGTGATCGCAAGGCATTAACGAAACCACAACACTGCAGTAGGGCCGTTGTCAGTCGTGCAGAGTTATTATAATAAGAATAACAGGTTGATGGCCGAACGGTCGACACAAACAGTGTTAAAAGAAATTAATGTAATTTTCTTTAAATTGTGTCCACCGTGAGAAAAGTGCACGAATCAAAATTCCAAGTTTATTTTCTTAACCCTAAATACATTGCCAACAAATATATTCGTAGTAAACCGATACAATTATGTCTATTTGAGACGTTTCAGTTCAGTTTTGTATTACGCCACGGGCCATACGTACATTGAATAACTTAATATACATTACAAATCAATCAAATGTTAATAGAGTTCCTCGTGTTGCAGCGTTAGAGGATCTGACTTGTAAACTATAGGCTTTATTATTGAGGGTCATGGGTTCGAATCTTCTGTAGTGCTATTTTTTTATTATTATTACTTTTCAATTTCTCTTCTATAAGATATGTTTAAAAACCTTTTTTATCTCAACTTATTTATTCAATTCATACAACTGCAATATTGGTATATATTTATATCAAAGATCTATGAGTGGATTGCAGGGCACGGTGGCTCAGTGGTTACGGCCTTGGACTCATAATCTGAGAGCTTGCTCGACGTGCGTGGGTTCGATTCCCCGTCCCACCACCGTGTTGCGCCCTTGGGCAAGGCGCTTTGCCTCGCTTGCCTCGCTTGCCTCACCCCACCCAGGTGCAATGGGAAGCTGTTAGGGGTAGTCACAGTCGTTGTAGTGATGGACCCTGCGCCACTTGTAGACTGCAAACGTGGTTCCGACATATTCTAATGACGGCGGAATAAATGTAAAGCGCTTAGAGGCTGTTTACGGCATAAAGCGCTATATATATGTCTACATTTTTATTTTTATTTTTATTGGAAGGTGAGCGGGTCTTTTGGTGAATCTCATTTCTTTCTTTCTTTCTTTCTTTCTTTCTTTATTTTTGTTTCTTTTTTTTCTTCACTTTACACTTCTTCTGTATTGCATACTTATTAAAATGTATTTATATGAAATATTAAATGAATAAATCTTGATTGATTGATTTTCTATTTCCATGTATCAATGCTTGGGTTTTCTTCAACATGTTCAATTTTAGTGTTTTTTTATATATATTATTATAGAAATGCAAAGGCCTAATAACTGCATATGCAGATTTCGCAACCTCGGTTCAATAAAACGTCCATATGAAGTTCGCCAGAGGATATTTTATTTGTATAATTTCCAGCCTATTTTGAATCCCCTCCCTCCCCCACCAACCAATGTTGGAGCAAAGATATACATGATATAGCACATTTAAAAAAAATGCGGTATTTGGTATACAACATTGAATAAGGGGCGGGGGGGTCATTGAACCGTGGATGTGTCACAGCAAATTTGCACTTGATTGTAGCTATACAGAATACAGAACGTCAGGATGACGGTTGAAACTTTACTTTCCTCATTTAAAACAATGTGACAGGTGGTTGCCCGGTGGTTGACACGCTAATTAGTATTTCTCATTCATTTGGGTGAGAAAATTTCAATTCTCATACTTTTGTCCAATTCTCATCGTTTTGAAAGAATTCTCATTACAATTTTTCTACTAGTGATGGTTAGGGTACTTGCCTTTAGTGCATGAGGTCCCGGGTTCGATTCCCGGCGGTGGCGATTTGCTGGGATATTGACTTGGAAAAAAAAAGTCTGAAATTAGTTGTCAACTTCTGTAGATTAAATTCACACTTCCGCTTTCCCCATGGTTCATTTAGAATTGGGTAAATGAATCATGAAAGTACTCCGTCCTTCGGAGGGGACGTTAAGCCGTCGGTCCCGTGTACAGAGAGCCATACCTGTACATGTATCTCGCAGACAGTTTCGAAAAGATTAGGGTGTTAACCCCTGACTGTTCCCAACCCGTCCCGGTGTTCAAATGGACCCCAATGGAAATAAGCTTCAATAGAGGCTTTCTTGGGTTATCCAGGGTTGTCAAAAACCGAACAAATCAAATCAAATTAAATTAAATCAAATAAAATCAAATCCAATGATCGCTATTTGTGCAATTTGTGCAATTGGTGAAAGGGCTTTAAGGTGCCGACTATATAAGCAATTAGGACATTGATCGCCAAGTCCCTCCTAGCCGTCAGCAATTTGTGCAATTTATGCAATTACCACCCCCCTTGCAAAAAAGTCCACTGTTTCAAAATCAGCACCCCCTAAATGAAATCTTGCGTATGGGCCGAATTGGGGTAAAATGGGACGCCATTGATTTCAAGTAATCACATCAATGTATCTCCCCCAAAGACAAGAAGGTTGAAAATGAACAAAGTTGATTAAATTCTTTGCTATAATTGTGTTTTTAAATAGTTATGCATGTGTGTACTTGCTATCCCCATATAAAAATGGAACATTTTGGGCGAGAAGCGTACGCGTTTCCTCCCCTGTTTCACTTTTGACATTTTCATGACCCTAGTGTAATCACATTTGATCATTAGCGGAAGTTGCAACGATATTATTATTGACATAAGCAGCTGTAATATTTGCACAGCACCACATTTACTCCCACATATATGCCTGCTCGCTGCATTATTCGTCAGCTAATATGGACATAATTTGTCTGTTATAATGATTGATAATGTTGATCATGGGATTATGGTGAAATGGGTGAACAAGTAAATATCGGGGTCTTTTCATGTGCATTTGTGCAAGGAATCCACAAGGCTGTTCATGATAGCTATCATGCATTTATCATCATTTCAACAACGCTTCCTATACCTTTGTACAGGAGCCAAGCGTTGTTAATTGGTGATAAATCGACAGTCCAGTAGCGTATTTGCAGGGGTGTTTGAGGTGCCTCTGTCGCTTTTACAAAAATGGCGTGCCTAGACTTTTTTTGCTCGCCTTATTTCTTTTTAAAGGAATTTTTATTTCTTCATGCTGTGATTGGGCTTAAACCTGGTGCAAATAAACCTTGATATGAGGGTATCATGAAAAAAAAATAATCTGAGGTCATCCGAGGTCAATGATCAAATGTTAAAATTTGCATGATTGAGCTAAACCGACACGAGAAAATATGAAAAAGTCAACCTGAGGTCATCCGAGGTCAAAGGTCAAATGTGATCACAAATTAATGTTGGTTAGATTGGGCTTAAACTTACCATCCTTGATATGAGCGTCATCCGCGGTCAAATGTCAAATGGGGTCAAATCGGGCAAAAAAAGCTCCATCCCACAAAACCCCTGCCACCACTACTTTTTTTCAAGAAATTAATAAAATAGTGATTTTTTTTTATTGCCAGTTAGGACTAACTAAATGATTGAGCTATGTTTCATTTGACTGAAGGGGTATTTTTTTTAAATTGACTCTTTCAATTGTAAATTTCTCCTTTGAAGGGGTCAAAAACATTGCCCAAGGGGTATTTGTTTATTATTTTGAAAGACATTTTTAACAATGTATGTATTGTTTGGAGTTACCGTCTGTGTAAAGCAATTTCACTGAAAAGGTATATGAATTCCATAAAATTATACTATTGTCATGTAATAAAAAAGGATAAATTTCTTCAACATGCCACCACCCCAAATGAAAATGGAACCACTTATAAGTTGGCATTGGTAATGTGGCCGTGGGGTACTCAGGTTTGGTTTAGGTAGGGTGTCGCTGTGAATTCAAAAGTGGACCCATCAATATTTTTTCAAGATATTTGGACCCATCGATATACCAAAATTCAAAATTGTCGGCGAAATTAAACACACAAATTGTCTTAATTTTTACACATTTTGGGAAAATTTCATATACTAGTACTTTGACTACAGTGAGACAAAGTTGGGCTATTTCTGAAAACAATAAGAAAATAAAATTTTGTACGCGTTGGACTTTTGACTTTGGATTTGAAGGGGTCCACAATGTGAACGCGTAAATACGCGTGATTTGTGCGTTAAAGTAAACCCTTGTGACATTTAGGCTACACTTACAGAATAAACACAACTTTTACGACATTTTATTACTTCATGCTTGTATGACGTCATGTTTGGTATATTACGATATTTCAGTTGCAAAAAAGATATTAAAACAAATTTGTAGAGTAGACCAAATCAGAAAAGCGAGGGAGAGCTCTATTGTACATAAAAAACAACAACATAGTTTTGTCTAATTTTATCACGCAGGAAATTCTACTTACCAGATACGACAACAGGAACACGGCGGAGCAGTGGAGATTTATAATGGTGTCGACAAATGGGGCTACATTTGTCTTTCGCGTACATTTTACAAGAATCAGTTCTCCACGGCTGCTCTTCTTTGCCGAAGTCTTGGATACGTTGATGCAATGGCTATGACAGAGATAGCCAAGAAGAATAGTGCTGCCAACATTCTTCTAACGAATCTGGAGACCACGGGTTGCGTTCATGATGGTACTTTAGCGAACCATACTATGAATGGTTGTCTTACGTTTACGGTTACGGAATTGTGTAGCTGCTATAATGGCCAAGTGTTTGGAGTTTTTGTATTGGTAAGTTTTCTTTTCAGCCGGGCCCAGGTATCTTTGTGTTATGAATCTAAAGTGGTGAATTAGTCCATGCACCGGTCGCAGGGTTAACAAGGAGTGAAGTCTTTATTAACGCACAAACAAAACATCGCTTCAGCCAGTGCAATTGATGCACGGATATAAAACGTTCACTTGATGAATGGTCAACATGGCTTACTGCCCTATGATCAATATTCAATTATCGAATAAATTATCGTCACAACATTTGTATAAAATTGGAATGAAAGAATGCATGAAAATACCATTTAACCTTCGTTATTATTCAAAGGGGGTAGTTAACAATGAAGTGCCCAAACGCTTCTATGTAATTGTATGACCCTCCTTTGTGCTTAACCCCGTGGGAACTACCGGCCTATTGGTCTTCTATTTTTTAACTAATTTTACGTTTTCTGTTATTTACAGATCATAAACCAGATCCTCAGACCACCTTCAGTTTTCGTCTTGGTCAGTCAACTGGGATGAATTCAGGCATTGTAGAAATCGATATTGACAACCAAGGATCGTGGCATACTGTGTGCATGTCGAATGCATATCAAAATGTAAGAGCAAGAATTATTATTTGTACAAGGCTATCGAGGTTTTCTCAAAATCACTTTCCGTGAACTTGGGTGGGTTTTGTATTCATGTATTCAATTTGTTGTCATCAGTGCACTTCGAAAAAACTATGCGCTAACGCGGATTTATTAGTACCACTTGAAAGGCTGATATTAAAGATAATCAAAAGTATCGTATTATCATTCGGGTATTTTAATCTACTCTCACCTATACAAACTCCTTCAACTTGCCCCCACTCATTTCACATATTGGTTTTTAAATCAGTTTTATTTTGATTTTATCACTTTGTGACAGCAAGCAGCCATATACGAAGGACTTTGCCAAATGATCGTACCCCAAGGTGGCCTTGTAGACTACCATAGTATCGGAATAGATGATGAACCTAGCTGGAAGATAACCGACGCTTCTATAAATATATGGCTGGCAAGTAATCTTGATGCTATACCGATAACAATTATAGACAGAGTAGCCTATGTCCGCGGATCATGTCAGCGCTACGGTTATCATGCTGTACATTTGACTTGTTCAAGACGTAAGTACAATTTGATCCATGCAGGTATATAAATCGCGTACTCAGAATTATTAGATTATAATTGACATTTTTATGTTTGTGAAGATAATGGTGTTTTGAAACCGTCGTTTTCGTGCTCAGACCAAAGTATAATTAACTTGTACGTACAAAGACCTCACTATTTTGTTTGGTACAATCAAAAACAACAACATGTCAGTTAGAAACTTGGAATTCAGGGCCCAACGGATTGATTATTTATTAACCACCTCTTGCTATTTTTGTTACCATGGTTACACCAAATATGCTTCACAATAGACAAGACTTCTCACGTTACCGTATGCAAAAGTTTCGTTAAATCACAATGATGCACGATTTCTAAAAACAAAGTTTGGATTATTTTCACGAAGTAATAAAATGATTGTAGTTTGCATTATTAGATAACTTCATCCATGGCGTTGTCTTTTTTAAAGACATTTCTTGTTTTACTTTCACAGCAATTACAGTCGGTGAATTCAAAGGACGAATACATCGATCACTTTCATGTGAGGAACGTTGTGAGATCACCGGGAATGAAACCAAATCAGACGTTTGCCGATGTGACCCAGAATGTGAATTATTTACCGACTGTTGTTTAGATTACTATTCAACGTGCAAATTATCATCCAACGATACGCTTACTAAATCAACAACATTTCCAGCAGAACTGTTTTCTTGTTCTAAGGTATCGGAGTCCATCCAAAGCGCGTTTCTGATAAGTAAGTGCTCAGACGACTGGGAAAATGAGTCTATTCGTACAAAGTGCGCCTATGAAGTTAAATCTTGGCGCAGTGCTCAAGCTGCTTCACGACATTGGCCACTGTATAATCGCGAAGGTTACAATTTTAGAAACCTATTTTGTGGCATCTGTAATCATCAAAACGTTCTTTTCCTTGAATTGTGGAATATGGATAAGCCAGAAGCCGCAAGTGACCAGTCAAGGACATATGACTTTGGTGCACCGCGTCACAAGCGTCAGACAGCGACCATTGATCCAATCGTCCAATATATTTGTGATAACGACCACCACAAATATAAAACACAACCACTTGTACGCACAGGTCATCGGTTACGCAGCTGCTTTTTAGACTTAATCGACACTTGCCCGGAAACATACGAAAATGAGTCAATTCGAAATGCGTGCGAGTCTTATGTGGCACCGGTTTGTCACCGCAATGATTTAACAGGAGTTACGACACAGTGGAAGATGTACAAAAACCCCAATTGTTTACTCTGTCATGTCGATGAAAATGTTAATGATTTCACGACATGCTCCTTTACTGATGAGTCGACTTTCATCTCTCCAAATGGATATTTAAGCTCCGTTGTTTGGAAGTTTATCAGCAACACATACGGTCGTAAAAGCAAGCATTGCGCAAAAGAAGAAGTATTTGACCCCTACTCTAGCATTTGCCGGCCGCTAGCATGCGCTCCAGGATTCATACGGCAAGACGGGGGCTGTATACTAGACCCAGATCGTCAAAGCATCATTGAGAGTCAATTTTGTGCTCAAGAAAAGACAATGGTTGTTTTTGGCGGAAATACAGTTTCTTATGCTACGGATACTTCAGGCTGTGCGTTCAAAATACTTGGTATTTCGGATGAAGTTTACCATAACATACAAGACAGTTATTCGTTTTATTATACAAGCACCGGCTTCTTTGAGGGACTTGATATCAGTAACGAAAGCGCAAGTTATATTCTTAATCAGATACAAACCGCCCTTCATGATCAGGAAACTATAGACCTCCTCGTTTCCTCTTGCTCAGGCTCGGTACAGAGTATTGAATTCATCCATGGATGTCAAAAGCAATCGAACAAGCACCAATGTTCGGGTCATTGGTATAATGGAGTGGCCAACGACTTTCGGAGAGTTAATAATATCACTAGTATCGCAGAGGTATATATTCACGGTGATGTCTATATTAGCCCCGAGTCTCTCCTCTGTGTGGTACATTTTCAATATAACCCATATCTGCTTAAATTCGCACGTTTTGAGGAGTGTCACGTGTGTGGTTATGAAACTCCAGTTTTACAATGCCCTCTTGTGACGATTTATGAGTACGAGTACGTAATGGTACAGAGAGAAAACCACACGGAAGTTTGGTATGGCGATGTTATTCTTTTTCAAGATCAGTTTGTACATCTCCCTGATGGTCGTATCTTAATATGTGCATCTCAACCGGAAGTCTTTGCTTATTCAGCAGGCCTTGCTATTGCAAACATTGTTGGAACAATGTCATCATTGACAGGACTTGCGATGACATTTGGAACACACTTAGCCCTACCAGAGTTACGTAACGTTCATGGCATCAGTATGATGAGTTTAACTGCTTCGTTGTTTACAGCACAGTTGTTGCCACTGATAACAGATAGCATAAGCGTCCATGGTTTATTATGCACATCCTGCGCCGTTGTAAGTCATTTTGCCTGGCTCGCGTCTTTCAGTTGGATGAGTTTGATTGGAGTGAATCTGGCCTACGCATTCGCATACAAGCCTCTAAAGTCACGCGAAGGATTCAAGGCACCAAAACTGATGCTCTCTAGATGTCTTCATCTGTTAGGGTGGGGAATACCTTCCGCAATTGTCCTCATATGCCTGATGCTTCACTGGGCTCAACCGGCAGGAATCTCTTTCCAATATGGCCAGCAACAAGGCGTCTGTTGGATATCAAATGCCGAAGCAAATCTGATTTTTTTTGGGATACCAGTAGCTATATCCGTGGTACTCAACTTTATACTGTTCTCCTGGACTACGATGGTCCTCTGGAAGACACAAAGAAATTCTAAAGTGCGTAACGAATCTAAAATTCGAGCAAATGATGGTCTAGAGCATACGCTACTGTTTATAAAGGTATAGTATAAAAAGAGAAATGATGTTATTGTGTATAATAGTCATTATCGAAATGTTTTAGTATTAAAATGTTTTGAGCGTGTATATCAATTAATGTGCTTGTTTACCTGTTTTATTGGTCTATTTCAGCCGTCATTGGCCCACTGCATGGAAAGACCACCCAAGAGCTCCCAAGATGGTGCCATTTGTACCTGTCCTAAAGGGGCGTAGCCAGCTTTCTTGGTCGGGGGGTGGTAAAATAAAATTTGGGGCACAGACGAAAAAATTGCAGTTGCATCATACGATACATAGAGACTGCATGTCTTCGAGCTTTTCGAAAAGGGCATTATTGTGATGATGTGCGCGCGCAGCACGAAAAAAATGGTATTTTACACTATTTTCGCCTATTATCCGGGATGGAAAGAGCTTTATTCTTACAATGTGCGTGCGTCACACTATTTTGGCCCTGAATTTTGCTAGAAAAGGGGCTCCTTCCCAACAAACACAAAAACGTTTTAAAAACGTTTTAAATAAGTTATATTTTGGCTTTTGGTTTAGGTAAAAACGTTTTAATAACATTAAAATGTCGGGTTATATAAAGGCCATGATAACGTTTTAAAACGTTTTGTATGAAAACACACTACAACAATATTTTTAAATGTTTTCAAAAATGTTATTGTAAACTATTTTTACATACATTTTTGCCAAATATTGTGTCAATACTTAAATAACATTATGTTAAAATGTTTGAACCCAGCAAACACAGAAATGTTCTTAAAATGTTTTTTGCAAAACCTTTTAATAACATTTAAATGTCGGGTTATAAAAAGATCATGAAAACGTTTTTAAAACGTTATTGAAAATATTTTGGGCAAACATTGTTCGCAAAATATTTTTTCAACCCCAAAATAATATTCTGTTTAGAATGTTTTGTATCATGTTTTCAAGAATGTTTTTGGAATGTTATTAAAACGTTTTTATACCCTTTATATAACCCGACATTTAAATGTTTTCTGTAAAACATTTTTGTTTGCTGAGCAGTAAATTATCAAAAAATGTTTTTTAAGGTTATGAAAACGTTTTATACTCTTAATATAAACTTTATATAACCCGACATTTAAACGTTTTATGACAACCTTTTATAACCTTTTGCGAATGATGTGGAAAACGTTTTGTGTTTGCTGGGTTGCCCTTTTTCTTTTCCTTTGCCCTGTTGATTTTCTCTTTCATTTTTTGTCAGAGGGGCACTTTTTCTTTAATTTTTTGTCCGGGGGGGGGGGGCACTCTGCTCCACCTGCCCCACCGTTGGCTACGCTACTGCTGTCCTATGCTCCTCTCATTCATGCTCTGCCTACAAACCTAACATTGTCAAACATCCATCTATTTTTGGGTCTCGTTACTTTGTTTGCTTCTACTCCGTTTTTGTTTTTTTGTTTTTTTGTCATGACACATGTCTCTGCTCCATATATCATCATTCCAGTATGAAACATGGGGTCAATACCCTACTTTTCGTACACGTTCGTATCTTGCTATTCATGATATCCTTTATGAGCTGCGCAATAAATACGAGCGGCGGGAGGTAAAGTTAACTAACGGTATGCCAAAAATGATTGACTACCTTTCAGCATGCCAAAAATTATTTGCTCCCTCTCGGCCTGCCATAAATTCTTTCCATCCTTGCATATACATCCACACTTTAGGGTTCCAAATTTGCAAACTTTAAATGGTCTAGATATACCGTAAAACCTCGTCTACAAGCATATAGAGTGCTTCTGATGAAAGCTACATTAATCCAGGCGCCATTATGGAGTTTGAACAAATGCATCCATGCATATACAAACCAGTATTATTTTAAGACCAATGTATTGTATTGGCATATTTACGCTTGTATCGAATTAATTTAGCTTTCATAAAAAACAGTATATATGCTTGTAGACGAGGTTTTACGGTATCATGCGAGCGTAGGGATTATGAAATTGTGCATATTTGAACGTTTCTGTACTATTTTCCAAACCATTTTGAGCGCGTTATTTAGGACATGAAAGGCAATGTGTGCCAAATATTGCTTGTTTCTCTTTCAACCTGCCGAAAAAGAAAACATTTTCCCTGTTTCGGCTCGCTAAAAATTCTTTCCCCAACTTTTTTCCATCCCCCAGGAATCACAATTATTGCACAGTCCCTTTAGATTTCCCGTTCTTGAGCACTATCTGTAAGAAAGATAACATCATGAGCGAAACGCAGATGACTTAAGTTCTGTTTCTAGCAAATTAACATATTCAATCATTGTGTTGTTCCTTTTTAGATTGCTTCACTTATGGGTCTTGTTTGGATTCTTGGCTTCATCGCTGCTTTTACCGATATCACTGTCATGTGGTGGATATTTGTTTTGGTTTGTTCTACTCAAGGGTGCTTCATATTCATCTTCTTTGCACTTAATCGTCGAGTTAGGCGCCTGTGGAGAATCAAATTCGATAAAAAACCAGCCCAAAATATAATTCAACTTCGCAACATCAAGTAAACAAGTACAACACTCTAAATTTTACAACGGTTAAAGAAGGATTTCGTGATCCTAGCATCCTCTTTTTTCAGTACATATCCACGAAAAAAGCCTATTCCCAAAATTTCAGTTGATTCCGATTTTGCGTTTGCGAGTTATGCATGATTATGTGTATTACACTGCTCCATAGACAATGCGTTGTAATTTCGTTCTGGTGCACCAGAACGAAATTCAAATTTCACGATATCTTTGCAAAACGAATTAATCTGCAAGAAATATTTTGTACATAAACATTATGTAGCCAGAGGTTTCCAGTGTTATAAAAATCTCAACTTTTTTTTAGAAAGGTGGGGGGATGAGGCTGTGGATCACGAAATGCCCCTTTAATGTAGTTGTGAACAAATAGTTGAACCGTTTGTTACACTCTCTTGATGCTGCATACTTTGAATAAACATGTATACATGCAGTGTTTATATGTTATAATTACCATTAAATGGCCACATGTGTCAAAATTAATCTTTTGGTAAAGGGCTCGTGATTGTTAGAAGACAATTTATAGAAATTACAACATGTATTTTCGGGACAAAGTGCACTAATACATAGTTGTCCCGAAAGTATGTGTTTGTATTTTTGGGACAATTATGTGTTAGTACAGTATAAATAGCCAAGAAATTATTTTTACCAATTAAGAGTCTTTTTCCAAAAGACAACAATGACACCTATGGCTGCTTTATTGGATTTATATTGTAATATAGGCACTATATGTACACAGGTTTATTCAAAGTACATAGCATCAAGACAGTGCAACCGGGTTCAACCATTTGTCACAACTACATTATCCGTTGCAAAATTTAGAGTGAAGAGCGTTATAAAGAAAAGTTACCATGGTTACAGGGAATCAAATTCGGGAAGATTTTGATGCGAGGTTTGGGAAACCAAGTACCACTGAGGTACTTGTGTTTCAGTGCAAAATGCATGTTGATTACATCACAAAGTGTGTGGAAATACACACTTGTGGGTAAAAGACAAAAATGTGTTACCATAGTATTCCCTTTTTATTGAAATCAAAACTGATTAAAAAGAGTACAGGTTGTACCCGAGTTGTAATTATGGGATATGAAGTAGGCGATGAATTTTCGGCCCATGGGGATTATGGTACTTAGATTATGGGTTATTCCAAAAATGGATTGCATCCACTAAATAAGATATGGGACTCCCAACAAATGCAGCATGTGTTCTTTATAAGAATTCATAAAAAAAGTCGTCATTTAGCAGTTGAAATGTCCAAAAATGTGTCATGTTCACCATTAGAAGACATGCGAGTTCCCAAAAAATCTGTAAAATAAAAAAATTAAAAAAATTTCTCGGAAATCCAAATTTGTCAATGGATTTTTCCCGAAACTGAAAATTCCCATTTGACCTAATGAAATTATGCTGCGGAAATTGACAGATTTAAAGTAAAAAAAAAACTTCTTCTTTAGGGGTGCAGTTAATTTCTGGAATAGCAGTTAATGAGTTACGAGTTAAGTTTAAAACTTGTTGTAACCGAACAAGTGCTGAGTGTTTGATTAATGCACAATGTAATAATATATTTGTCTTATAATGCACAATGTATATAATAATAATAAATATATCTTATTTATTTTGCGCTTTTTTGCTGTTGTCTAGATGTTCAATGTTATAGTGAAATCGAATCGTCAGAAGTAGCTCCTCCAATATGACTGAGGTTTTATGACTAAGACTTTAGGTGCCGTAGTTTTGCCAAAATCCTAGATTTTGAATATACTGTCTTAAAAGACTGTTTATAATTATGATGTAAATATTAGTCGAACACCTATGTTCATTACACAGTACGTACAAGACGTACAGGATGGTTATACACACATCAAAGGATCGTACCGTATTACAACCCCAGGAGTAACACGCATGATTGGCGATGGTAAAAATTCCAATTTTCTTGCTTTACCTCACGTGTTCGGGTCATAATTAAAAGGGGCATATCTGACAGTAAAAGCTAACATTCCATTGAAAAGAATTACTACTCTATTCTTGTGGAAATGTTACAACATTGGCTTTAATTAATGGCACACTGTATATAATAATTATATTTATCTTCTAGTGGCACAACGTATATAATAATAATCTTATTTATTTTGGCGCTTTTATGCTATAACTCGGTGTTGTCTAGATGTTAGATTTTATTAAATGGTCAGAAGTAGCTCCTCTAACATGATTAAGAGTGAGACCAGTTTGAGGTTTTTATAAGTAACACAGGCATGTACCAAGTTAAAACCACAGAATTAAAAACAGAGAATCGGGACTCGGCCGCCATCTTGATATAGGCATGGAGCAAAAATTGGGGGTATTCGGTTTCCCTCGGAATGCACTCGAGGCATTCGTTGTCATGCAAGCGCGACATGGATGAAGGGCGCATTTGAGAGTCGCATTTGATGCGAATTGCACGCGAGTACCAAGACGCTTCATATCAGACGCAGAATTGTTTTTGTTCGTCTCCGCGCACCGTCGGCAAGGACCTGAATACCCCCAATTTTCTCCCCATAGCTGACGGCGCGATTGTACGTGGCGGTATAGGGAGTCCCGGTTCTCCTTCTCTAATTCTGTGGTTAAAACCATTTTATGACATATAATCCGTTCTTATGGTAAAAATTATGGTAAAAATGTATCTTTTATTTCATCGCTAGCAATTTGCTTCACCCTTGCTATTGTTGAGGTTAACATTTCTATTTGACTACACGTGGGAAAATGTCCTAGCATTCAACATCAAGTAAACAAGTACAAGAGCATAATGAAGAAAAATGTCAGGGAATCGAACTCGGGAATTTTTGAAAAGCTTCCTGATGCCAGGTTTGGGAAACCAGAAACCACTGAGGTTCTTGTGTTTCAGTGCAAATTTGCATGTTGATGACATCACAAACTTGTGAGAAAAGAGAAAAATGTGTCATCATAGTATTTCCCTTAATATTGAAATATAAACCTTTTAAAAAGAGTAGTAGTTGTACCAGAGTTGTAATTGTGTGATATGAAAGGATTGAATTCTCGCTATTCGCAATAAGGGCGCCGCCAGCGGTTTGCGATGTAATCGTGATGTATCATGGGAAAATCGTGATGTATCATGGGAAAAGGTCGACATCAAGTCCGCGCAATACGAATATTACCATGCTATTACATAGGAACACGTGACAATATTTTTTAGTTTGTCAATATAACGGTATTACACGCAAATCGATAGAGAAAAAATTAATTGTGCACATTTCAAATCACATTATTAAGTATTATTGAGTATCGATTCGCGTGTAACACCTTTATTTTGACAAACTAAAAAATATTGTCACGTGTTCCTATGTAATAGCATGGTAATATTCGTATTGCGCGGACTTGGATGTCGACCTTTCCCATGATACAACACGATTACATCGCAAACCGCTGGCGGCGCCCTTATTGCGAATAGCGAGAATTACTTATATTATGAGCTATTCCAGAAATCAATTGCACCCCGTAAATAAGCTATGGGATTGTGAGTTTTGTTCATTTTGAACAATTCCAAGTAAAAACGAGGTGATTTACTCACGTTTTTAGTGACGTTAGTACACTAGTGGCCTCATCAGACTGGCAACTCATCACATCTGACTGCTTGCTTTTATATGCAACAGGATACACCGTGGAGGGCGTGATGAGTTGGTCAAAGATGTTGAGTGCGCAGACCCTCTCGTCCTTGTTTAGAATATCATGTCCTTTTCGGCGGATCCAGGTGGCTTCTTTCACCTACCTGGTGGTCTTGTCGGCTTCACGATCAATAACTATTGAGTCCTCCCAATTGATGAAGTGATTTGTAGAGGCAACATGATCAGTGATGGCGGATTTGTGAATGTCTGTGACAGATGATTTGCGTTTTGCTCGAGTAAATGGTTTTGATTCAAATTTCTCCACCTCTTTGAGTCGGATACCAAAGGGGCGAACTGGGGCAGTCACCGCAGGGGATTTCATAAATGGCTTCCGCTTTCTGTTGAGGGAGAAGTTTATCCTTCGGATGGACGAGCATATTGCGGATGGTACATGTATGATGTGGCTTCATGGCTGTGGACAATTCCGTGTTTTTTAAACACCCTGGGCACTTGCTCGGACACGCCCTCTATATTGGGAACCACAATCATGCCTTCACTGTTATCTTTTCGTTTTGAGGAAAGTTTTGTCTTAGGAGTGGATCTGTCTTTTTTGACTTTCTTGATTGACCAATCCGGGTAACCGCACGTGGTCAACGCTTCGCGGATGTTACCCTCCTCTTTTTGTCTGTCCGCTTCCTCGGTTACTAACGCGTCACTCCTGTCTAGCAGCGTTCTAACAACACCCAGCTTTTGATGTAAATGGTGGTGGGAGGAGAACTGAAGATA
Organism: Amphiura filiformis; assembly: GCF_039555335.1. Lineage (NCBI taxonomy): Eukaryota > Metazoa > Echinodermata > Ophiuroidea > Amphilepidida > Amphiuridae > Amphiura > Amphiura filiformis. The sequence goes on from NC_092647.1 coordinate 21,560,808, forward strand.
TTGGTCAGTGTGCGTTTTCTTTCGGTAGTTTCACTGATCCATCCGGTTTTCTAGTGATTAGGGTGTCGAGGAAGGGAATTGAACCTTCTTGTTCTTGCTCGTAAGTGAACTTGACGCTGTTGGTAGGGTCGGTGGAATTTAGGTGTTCTGTAAGGTTTTCTACTTCTCCTTTGCGTGCTATTTCCAACACGTCATCTACATATCTTTTCCAGAGACGCGGGCGGCAGGCTACGTGGGGTGTGGAAATAGCTCTCTGTTCCAGCCACTCCATGAATATGTTACACGCAAAGGGGCTGAGAGGACTACCCATCGCCATGCAGAACCGGCGGTAAATATCACCTGAGTAGCTAAAGTAGACAACCGTGGCAAGACAAAATTGGGAGAGTTCGATGATGTCATTAATGTTAAGGAGTGTAAGTGTCCTGTTTTTGAGGTCTTTGTCTTCGCTTAGTATTTCACGAAGAACATGAAGAGTGAGATCGAGATTGTCCATGACAACTGTGGCCCTGCCTTTGTCGGCCCCGAGGACCATGATAGAATCCTCTTTCTGGAGTTGTTTGATCGCGGTGCGCTCATCTTTGCTGATATTAGAAGGGGCCATTTTGCCGATTTTAAAGAGCCAACGATCTCAGCACGCAATTGTGCAGCTTCCGGTTTGGTAAGCTTCCAGCATGCTTTCTCACATGCAACAATGTGGTCATCTACAATTGACTATTGATTTAAATTATCTGGACTTACCGCGTTACCGAGGCCACGAGCTAGTACACTATTTTGAGCACCAGACAGCACTCAACAACATCTTTGACCCATCACGCCCTCCACGGTGCATCCTGTTGCCTATAAAATCAAGCAGTCAGATGTGATGAGTTGCCAGTCTGGTGAAGCCACTAGTTTAGTGGTGAAACGTCAATAAAACGTGAGTAAATCACCTCGTTTTTACTTGGAATTGTTCAAAATGAACAAAACTCACAGTTGATATCAACATTCCTAATGAACTTGTTCAAAGAAGATATGGGATTCCCAACAATTGTAGCATGTGTTCTCCATAAGAATTAACAAGAAAGGTCGTCATTTAGCAGTGGGAATTCATAAAAATGTATCATGTTCACTATAAGATTACAAAAAATCTTTGTAAAATGTTATCTTTTTTCTGGAAAATCCAATCTTTTCAATGAAGTTTTCCGGAAACTGAAATTTCCCATTTTTACCTATAAATGAAATTATGCTCTGTAAGTTCCTGAGTTTTTAAAGTAAAAAATGACATGTCTTCTTAAGAGGGTGCAGTTAATATCTGGAATAGCACTGAAATCGAGTTACGAGTTAAGTTGCGTTAAACTTACCCGCCTCATTTAAAACTTATAATTGTAACCGAACAAGTGTTTAATTAATGGCAAATGTATATATTTATCTTATAATGCACGACGTATATATGCATCTGACGATTAAACTGAAACTGCAGTAATGCAAAACAGCTCCGTGTATCTCCATTAATTTTTTAACTTTGATATATATAATTCCAGTGTTGAAGATTTACTTACCTTGAACTTAATAATAAATATATCTGATTTATTTTTGCGCGTTTATGCTATAACTCAGTGTTTCTAGATGTTAGCCGTTATAGTGAAATCTAATCGTCAGAAGTAGCTCGCTCCTCCAATATCATTAAGAGTGAGACCAGTTTGAAGGTTTTTATAGGTAACACAGGCATTTAAATGACATTCTGTTGGAATATTTTGCATCACGTTTAAAAAAAAATGTTTTAATAATTTTATTAAAACGTTTTTATACCCTTTATAACCCGACATTAAAACGTTGTGTGTTTGCTGGTAAGTTAAAACTGTTATAACAGGTGAAAAGCACAGTTAACTGTTATACAGGGGGTGAAAAATTAAAGTAGCTCTGATTTTCGTAAAAATGGATGCAAACAGTTTCTCATGTTGAAGGGATTCAGGAAAAGAATAGTTCTTACTATCTGCGATATCAAATTCAGAAGATAGATGATAAATAAATGCATATTCCATTGAATCCAATGCAATACTACATATATTTTAACTCTTTGCTGTGTAACAACATGTTAACTAGACATCGCAAATAGTGCAAACTATTCTTTTTCTGAAACCTCAAAACTTTTACTAAAATTGGAGCAACTTTGACTTTTAACCCATACACAACAAGCAAGTCGACCCGTGACATTTTGTGCCCCGTAACATTTTTGAAAGTGTTATTGAAATAAAATTAATTTTTGATGGTCACGGTCTTAAAATATTCAGCATGCCCAAATTAACAAAAAATAAGCTGGTTTCCAACTTTTACGCAAATTTGCCGCCAGGAACACGATTTTTCAAAAACAGGACCAGTCTACCATGCTTTCCATTGATTAGCACATACCTCTAGTGCCCGTTTCTATTCTTCTACCGGGCATTATATTCGCGAAGTACCCTTCACAGCCCAAATTATATAAACCTGCACGCTAAACAATGCGTTATCTGAAACCCGCACGCTAAATAATAGCTTTTAGATTATACGTGCACGCTTAATTACTAGAAATACTACTTTCACATAACTAATAACTTGTCTGTTCGATATACATACCATTACAAAAGTACGATCAGCTCTCGAGCTAAATGCAATAATTCCACGGCGCGTGCGATTATCTTGACTAATGCATTGCACTCAGCTCATTATCCTGATCAAAACTAGCGTCGCGCTTTTAAAGTGCAAATTTTGATTTCCTTTCTTCCTTTGGTGTTAGATCGCCGTTTGTATAACCAATCTTGGGTGACAATTCTGGAGTAAAAATTATCTGGATCAGTCTGAAAACGCGCCAGAAGTTCCTTCGAAACATCATGCCTGGCAAGTTTCTGATCTGGAGTCAGCATTCTTGGCACCCATCTTGCGGACAGCTTCCTCATACCTATAAGGTGTCAGTCAAAACACTTTGCACTGAACCATAACTAATACCCATCTTGTGAGCTATTTTTTGGATAGTCAAGAGTCTGTCCTTCGGCACCATCCGGTGAATGGCGTCCACTTGATCTGATGTTGTTGAAGACCTTGGACTTCCGGACCTTGGATCATCTTCCAACTCTCCCTGCCTCGCTTGAATTCAACAGCACATTTCTTTATGGTGGAATAGCTAGGAGAGGTATCACCAAGTATGCTGACCATGTCTTCATGGATGGCCTTGGGTGTCATGCCCTTTTTATGAAGATATTTTTAAAATCACTGCATGAGCTTCTTGTTTATCCATTTTGTATCTTTGCTGAATCTGAAGACTTTCAAATGACCTCACTTGAAAATAATAAAAGACAGATATATGAATATTGGTGCATAACCTTATAAGGGAACATATATTTTAATTACAATATACATTTGGAGATGCTGCTATGCCTTTTAGAACTTTTTGATACCCCCTCGTATATCTTTAACTATTTGCTGTGTAACATGCTAACTAGACATCGTAGATAATGCAAGATATAAACCAGAGAAAAATACGGACATACCTGCATATCCGAGGACTTAAACCCCAGACCTTTCGCTTTCTCGACGAACGCTCTAACTACTGCGCTATACAGACTGTTCGTGATAAACAGGGGTCGACTTTATGGATATGAGTAATCAATATACAGCGAAAAGAAGAACCACGCATCGCACACTAGCACAATTAAGCAAGAAATTACAATGATGGAAACAGGACATGTATAGGCGGATAAACCAGAGAAAAACTCCGGACATACCTGCCTGTGCGGGGACTTGAACCCCAGACCTGTTTACTCAACCATTGCTATCAAAGACTCACGGTTGTTTGATGGGATCATTTATTAGTTTTTCAAACAAAACATCGTGTATAACCAAATATTAGGCGAAAACAGCTAAAAGTAATATCGTGCTAATGTATACAGATGCTTTTGAGTCGTTCTCAACTTTAATTTCCCTTCTTTTACAAAATTATTCACTTTTATAGTATTTTTTATAGCTTTTTCTGATATAAAATGTATGCATTCATGCCAAAATTGGTGGCGCTATTTAGTTTCTGGAAATTACCCTTTCAAGCTTTTAATACAAATAATTCCTTTTATTGTTTGATAAAATATGTTTATAAAATGTCCTTGTCGCTGGTTTCACCTATTCCAGCTGTTTTAATGGCGGTATTAATCACCTAACCCTTGCAAATAAAGAAATATGATTTAGGATCAATAGCGCCATCTATAGTTTGCTTTTAGTTAATAATGAAGCCAATTCTATGTACATCAAACAGCCGTGGACTGTGGATTCTGGATTCTAGTCCGAGTATTTAATGGCATTGTATCATAATATGCCTATTGCGGATGAAGTTGCATACCATATTCTCCACTGACGTATAGATAACATCATTCACAAACTTTCACACTTCTCGGACCTAAAGATTATAAGGGATTAAACACTTTTATGATGTTGTATTCATACTTGCATCTACCGCCGCTATCGCTGTCGCTCGATGCTAGCCTTTCCTTGCGTGGAGTGCGTAAACAAACGAGTTAGCTGTGAAGCATGAACGAAAGGTTAACATCATTATACGTCCGCAGATGCCTATAGGTGCTACTACAATTGATATAATTGGGCACTTCTGGGTTCGGTATAGATTATATACGATCATAATTGCAATTTGTTAATATTATATAAAAAGCATGTATAAGTCTATAATTCTAAGAGTATCAGATCATTTTGAATGTTAATAACTGCGAAACGCCGGCGGTAGAGTCAAGCAATAAATGTGTATTTCCGGGATTCCCGCGATTCCGGCATTCGTTTTTACAATAGCGTATACAATAGCGGATTCAATAGAACTCTATTTCGGGCAAATAAACCTCATCGCGTTGCTAAATTTTACATCTTCTTTTTCATTAACTAACCGTTATTTTTTTTTAAACTTTGGCAAAACCTCGACCGAGACTTTTGATCATAACAATGAAACATATGAAAATGTTTGACTACAAAAAAGATTGTCTTATAAATCCATCTACGCAGTTTCCACCTCGATACACCCGAGCACACAGATATTTCCAAGCACAGCGAGTCTAGACTCTACGCAGACTGTGTTTTACTACACGGTTGAGTGCATAGCATCATAAGAATCGTTTTTATATCGAACGGAAGCCAACACTTCCCCCTAAAACACTTTTTTTTTTTTTCATTAGGTCAACAGATAACGCAATTCAATGTTTATAGCAAGGCGAATTTGGTATATCTATTGAAAGTCAAAACCTCAAGTGTTCCTTACAATATTGTTCAAATTTTATGTCATTAAATGAAAGAGCAGACTTAAATTGTCCATTATACTAGCTTCATTTTAATGAGAAATGGCCCATTCTCTTTAAATTGCAAATCGTGTGCAAAAAGCTACTATTTTCGCCTGTTTTGTCATACGATTGTAAATTCAATGAACTATGACTTTGCTAAAGAGCGCTTACAAATTGATATGTAGAACTCCGAAAAAAAGTGAGCTACCTTTTTGGTCAAATACCAATCGCTCACCGCGCGCGGAGTATAAACTCAGCTTATTTTGTAACAACAGACATTCTCAGCACCTTGTGGTGCATTTTATTCGTTCGACGAGTAGGACATTTTTTTTTTAAGTTACCAGACTATACTCATTTCACACTATGATCACTATCTCACATGGCGCAAGAAAGACGAATAGCGAAAGTTCAGTGACCGCGCCGCCCGAAAGGGGCGGTTAGTGGATTTTTTGTGGTTAATCTTTCTTGAACAATCAGAGTTCGAGTATATTTGGTAACTAAGAAAAAACAGGTCCTACTCGTCGGACTACATTTTATACAGGCATGTGCTCTCGCTACAGGGCATATTTCTATTGGTTCGTTTACGCGGTACAAAATAATTATTTATTTGGTGTAGACGATGTGCGGGATCAATGATGCTTACCCGCCAGTTTAATTAATAGCATACAAACAAGGGAAGAGGATAACGCATCGTACAATGGCACATAGAAACATTCAAACATTACAAACTAGCGCACGAGATTTCATTTTTTCAGTAAATGTCAGGAAAAATTGTAGTGCTTGATACTGTATTTTTTTTCAAATTCTAGTGTTAAACTTAGGCGTGAAATTTAGTCATTTAGTGTAAGATTTTCGATTTTGATAGGCTTAAACTCTGCCCGCGAACCTTTTAGCTTTTCAAAGTAAGATAGTTCGCTAATGAAGAATTTTCCCAACTTTCTAACGCACATCACCGTGAGCGATATATCATAGTTTTGTCAGAATTTGCGTTTTCATTTCACCATTTTTACTGCCGGCTGACCATTTTTCAAAATCAACGCGTGAAATCTAAGGCTAATACTAGCATTGTGGATCGATATCCCTGGGTTTAATAGGAATACCGGCATGGCTACAGTGTTGCTAGAACTTCAATATAGCAAAGAAATTCCCAGGCCTATAGCGCTCCTACTGATCATGTTTAACCAGAACACTCAATTGGGGATTTGGGCTACCAAATCGCTGGTCGGGCAATTTGCTTTCAATGGAAAATTGACCTCGATAAACAACAAAGGAAATATCGACTATTTCTGCTGGTTGCTCTCGAGATAAAAGTACTGACTTTGACATTTTCGGAGCATGAAGGGACAAAGGGTAAAACAAAAACGGAAATTCTGACAAAACTATAACATATAGACCCACACGATGTGCCTTACAGGGGTGGGAAATATCTTTCCTTAGCAAACTATATTAGTTTGAGACGCTAAAACATGAATTCCGTAAAAAGCTTGCGGGCGAATTCAAGGCCTATAAAAATCAAAAATATCACACTAAAAGACACAATTTGATGCTTAATTTTAACACCAGGATTTTAAAAAAAATGTATATCCAAGCACCAAGTTTTTAACTGACATTACTGAGAAGAAAAAAATATTGCTTTATATTTGACCGAGAAAATTAATTTCATAGCAAAAGGTGTATCTCTGAATTGTGCTGATTTTAACATGTATCGATCGACTTTTAGCACGACCACCCGATACAGACAACAGTACACATTGACCAATAGGTACTACATACAAATAGTAACCATTGGCCAATGTGCAAAATTATATGTTCCATATACTGCCGTGTATGCAGTACCCATTAACCAATGTTACTAACATATGCGGCAGTTTATGAGAAAAAGTGATAGCGCCCTCTGTTGTTATTAATCGTATTTAATACGTATTTACAACGTTGTGAATAAATATTTGACATCATAGAATATAAAAACTAGTAATTTGATAACTTAAAATAAGATCAAAACAAGCAGGGTTGCCAAACCCGCGATTTAGTAGCCCAATTGGGCGACTTTTGAAACAAGGCCGAAGGCCGGAGACCTCTCCCCACAAGGCCGCAGGTCCGAAGGACCGAGGCCGGTAGCTCCCATCTTCAACGAACCGCCGTAAGTGAGTTTGTTTTTATAGAGCTATATTTACCCCATAATTTCCCTCATTCTTCAGGCCCTGCCCTCTATCGGGTGTTAATTTAAAGTTTAAGCTTGATTGCTATTGTTTCTTTGTAAGCCTGCGGCGCAACCTTGAACAATATTGTTTCTTTGTAAGCCTGCGGCGCAACCTTGAATAATATTGTCCTTGAGTCCCGTAGCCACCCCCAGCCAGCCCCATACCTCATTTCGATTTTTAACATACCCATATCCTCCTCTTTATATTCCACAGTGTCGCACATTATCTCAAATAATCATTCACTACATTCGCTATTTAAAATGTTAGTAACATTGGGAAATGGGTACTGCACACACGGCAGTATATGGAACATATTATTTTGCACATTGGCCAATGGTTACTATTTGTATGTAGTACCTATTGGTCAATGTGTACTATTGTCTGTATAGGATGGCACGACTAAGCATTTCTAAAGAATCGGTTGTCCAGGTGGGTGACTGTATAGAAACATTCAAATATTACAAATTAGCGCCAGAGATAAAAATAATTAATGATGCTTAAGGGGTGGGGTATGAACCTTTGGACAGTATTTATTGTGGGACATATTTATTGTGAGCACATCAGACATATCGAATTGCATTCTGAATACGAAGGAATGTCCTTCTGATATCAAATAATTTTGATTTTTTGAAATTCGCAATGTAATACACATTTTATGGCAAATGATTAAAAATTGATATTTTTGATATTTAACAGTACTCGAAGTAAATTTTATAAATCTGATGATTTATACTTAAAGTGCACGTAGGTGGGATGAAAAGCCGACGATCAGTTGAAAATTTTGACCTTTAGTATTGAAGATATGGATTTTTTTTCCCAAAACACCAAAAAAAATTAGATCTTTTTGGGAAAAAAATCCATATCTTCAATATGAAAAGTCAAAATTTTCAATTGATCGTCGACTTTTCCTTCCAGCTACATACATTTTAAGAATATTTCATTAGATTTATAAAATTTACTTCGAGAACTGTTATATATCAAAATGTGAAAAATATCAAATTTTAATAATTTGTCATAAAATTTGTATTATATCGTGAATTTCAAAAATCAAAATTATTTGATATCAGAAAGACATTCTTCGTATTCAGAATGCAATTCGATATGTCCCACAAAAATACTGTCGAAACGCTCAAAACGCTCATTCCTGATCCCTTAATCGTAATTTTTAATATATCGATATTCGCTGACGTAGTGCACGTTAGTATCCATTGGTTACTGGTTCAAGCCTAGGCTCATACACCTATTCTAAATTATGATAAGCCATAGGCTCTGTGAAAATTATTAATTTAGACTTCAACACTACTTGTTTATTTCGCTTACCGGGAGCGCTTTCGAGGAACTACCTCGTCATCAGCCGATGTTGTTAGCTCTGATGTTTTCTTGGAAACGGCTAAGGACCAACCTGATCAGGTGACATCACACTTGATGACGTCACCGAAGTCGGAAGTTTCCTGCCCCTGGTGCCGCTGGGTTTGATCAGGTTGTCCCACACAGGATCTAGTTCCAATCCTGTGTCTCGGTTCATAGGCTCTGTGTTGTGATCATTTCGATCAGTTGTTCGTAACAATGCACTACGCCAGCGAACACCGGGGGTGGGGAAGAACAACCACAACCCTAATACCGCCCTGTGCGGGGACTTGAACCCCAGACCTTTCGCTTGCTCTGCGAACGGTTAGAGCACACTGTGTATTCGCTATATTGACTGGAACGACGCAAGGGAAATCCGTGAAGCGATTAACATTAAGAGAGATACGCAGCCCAAAATCAACACATCGCAGGGATGATACGAACTAGCTATATCCAGTCTTAGTTTGCTGAAATCCATGAAACAAGCTGGCAATTCTATAGTGGAAGATTTTCTAGAAACACTGTCTCAACATCTCCCACACAATTATCCACTGAGGAAGCAACCAAATGGTTCTGAAATTATCTGAGAAAAATAACCTGGTGAGTGCAGTTGAATGTTGAATGCAGTTGAAAGTATTTCCTTGTTTTTCAATCATCATCGAAGGCTCATTGGTCGTATGTTGAGATGTCATATTTGGATTACATTTTGAGTAGTTTCAGTGTTAACAACGTTCTCAAAATACGACAAATACCCATACACCTTGCTCATATCCCAGAATACAACGGGAAATCACCATCAATGACGCTTACCCGCAAATTTCAGGTATAATGTATTTTTTATTTGCAGACGAGACTCGTGATACAAGTCGTAGATATACTCGAAGCAAAATAGCTTGATAAACTGTTCATAGCTTCAGTTGCTATGGACAAATCAATATTGTGACTAAAAGACACCACAGACGAGACTCGTGATTTTACTCGAAGCAAAATAGCTAGCTTGGTAAACTGTCCAAATCTTCAGTTGCTATGGAGAAATCAATGTTGCGACTAAATCTGGCTGTAGGAGAGGTTGATTACCTTCAATTGTAATAAAAAGACACCACAGAACATACCAAATTTAGATATACTAATTAAACCTTCCAGCGCGGCAGTGTAGTTTGTTATTTTTGTTTTATTCCTTTCTCACCATGCACACTACGAGCTGGCAAAGATGATAATATATTATTTACTAAGAGTTTGTCCACGAAAAGCAGCAAACTCATTTTCATTGGTCAAAGGTCACGAGGTCAAAGGTCAGCCGAGGTCATTTCCGTGTCAAAGGTCATTTCCGGGTCAAAGGTCACTTTCGGGTCAAAGGTCAACCGAGGTCACAGGTTGCTTCGGATCGGTGCATTTAGACGAGGGGTGGTTTAGGGGTGTTAAAATTTCCGAAAAAAAATATTTCAAATAAATTTCGATAATAAAGCAGAGAAACAAAATAAAATTGACTCCTTTACTCGTTATTTCACTAACATCCCTTTCGCATGTCGCAGATATACAATAATGACGAGCCAATGAAAATTTGTCAAAGAGTGTGAAATCATCGTGCAACATTTTTTCCACGTCGTGCGTAGTTTTTCAAATTTCATCATCACACATTATCGTACAACACTAAATTTGTATGATGATGAAACTCGCCTTAGACTTGTGTACAAAATTTCATCATCATCCGCCAATATCCGATATGGCTTTCCGTAGTAAATCTGGGTGTGTCTGCTATTATAAGTAATACGTAACCGGCTCTATCACGTGCATGTGGTGTGAGCCATGTTGAGCGGCTTTTATCTAACACACGCGTCACGTCACGTCACGTCACGTCACGTCACGTCACGTCGCGTCACGTCGCGTCACGTCGCGTCACGTCGCGTCACGTCACGTCGCGTCACGTTGAAATGTTATCAAAAGTTCATAATAAATTACTAACTCCACAATTACCCTTATCTCCCTACGTGATAAGGGGTGGTGCAATAATTATGTGTACCCCGGGGTGAATTCTCAAAATGGTCTGCCAAAATCGCTTGCCCCCCTTTGGCCGTGCCAAAAACCTTTGCCCCCTTTCGACGTGCCAAAAACCTTTGCCCCCCTTTTGACGTGCCAAAAATCTTTGCCCCCCCCTTACACATGCAAGATTTTGGGGAACCCGAATTTAAAACCTTAAATTGTCTTTTAAACATATAATGCGAGCGCAGCGAGCAGGAAATTTTGCATATTTGAACGTGTTCGTAACGTTTTCCTACGCCTTTTAGGGCGTAATATAGAAACGGTGCCCAAAATATCTGTGCCAAAATTGCTTGCCCCCCTTTCGACCTGCCAAAAATCGCTTGACCCCCCTTTCGACCTGCCAAAAATGCTTCCCCCCCTTTTGGCCTGCCAAAAATCTTTGCCCCCCTATAATTCACCCCAGGGTACACATAATTATTGCACCACCCCTAAATAGTCCGTGAAATAGTCCATGGAATTCCAGCTTTTCATCAATGCCGCAAAGCACAGCAAAGCTTCAATGAATAAAATAATCGGGATTGCTGGAACTACTTTTAAACCACAGCCCGTATCCTAGTTTAGTGTAGCCTCTTTTGCAGGCGGTGCGTTTTCGCTTTTCTCAAACTATGAGTGTGATAAAAACACGAGTAGCCTGCGACGGAGGCTACGTACAGTGCGCACACCACTAAATAATGCTCCCACTGAAACACACGTGAAAATGGCCTATCAAAACAAAATAAGCTACCTCATTCGCGTGTTTCAGACTTATAAAACACGTTAGCCATTTTTGCAGAATCTGTGAGGTATATGATGCGGTATTATTTGGTCTTCTTTGATGGCGGTGTAAATAGCTGGTCATATAATTCGCAGTAGGGGATATTTGCTCTCGTCTCGGTTGTCTTTTGCTCCTTTTGCATTTGGCAACAAATGTTGCCAAATGCTTTCTTTCACCCGCATTTCTTTCTTCTGGCAACATTTCAAATCGCTATAACATCCACATACTAAGTTGGATTTTAACCAAACTTGGTCAGAATGACCACTGACCACTCCCATTTATGGTTTGTACCCCAATTTGACCTTTGACCTTGATTATATAGTTGAAAATGTGATTTTTTTTCACACAAAAATACTAAGGCTTCTAGACGATTGTGGTGCGAATCGTCATCGTGGTTTAAAGCTGGTAGGACCTACATTTGTATAGGCCAAGTAAAATTAATAAGGAATATTTTTTCATACAAATACAAGTAAATATTTTGCCATAGAAAAAGTCATTTTTAAATAAATGATCGTGTCTGGAAATTCATGGAAGGTAAAATCGCGAATCTGTTTGCCCTTTTACGTGCATTTCGATGGGGCTTATTTGGTGGTGTGCGGCCGTCAGCAATCGCCACGCCGATAACCATTTCACTGTGGGCCTGGGATAATGACGGGTTCGATGCGGAAACACCCCGGGAAAAACTAAACGAAATCGTGAACTGATCCGTATGACTTGTTTGTAACTTTTAAGAAGATATCAACGTGACGTGACGTGACGCGACGCGACGTGACGTGACGTGACGTGACGCGTGTGTTAGATAAAGGCCTGTTGAGCCAATCACTGAGTTACAGATGTATCTGAGTTTAATATTTTAGTCACAAGGAATATAACAGTAAATATCTTTATTATCCCGCTGGCTTTGGCTGCGGAACACAGGCGACCACAAGATTTCAACATGCACGATTTTTATAGCAAGATTTGCAAATACACTACTGCATATATTTGGCGTTTATTGTGTTTCTTTTGCTTCACACAATTTGAGACAATACAACATTCCTTACAAATTTGAAGGGAATATCGATTTCCTTAATTTGCGGACTCCTGTCTCCAATTATTGTGTACTACTTTTGCAGATTTAATTGGGTATGAAGATATTATGAAAGAAGTACCTCCTGGTCACTTAACGAGAAGCTTCATACAAAGGTAGGGAGATACTGACATTGGACTTACCGTCCTTTTATCTTATCAGTTTCTGTTTCCGTATCCGTATCGGTTTTGGTAAGTCATTGTTCTAGCCTTTTGTTAGTTACTAATAATTTGAATGAAGTGAATTTCAGTTTTCGTTTTGGTATGTTATGTTAATTTCTGACATAAAACCTTGAGATGAGAGGTTTGGTGCTAATCTAGACAAAAGAAGAGTCTATATAAATTTTACGGTCCTAAATTCGCGGTAAATTGTACGGCTTTAATTGACTTGCGTGTGGTGTACATGCACTTACGCCTAGGCGTGAGTGGCTCGTAAAAATAGTCTTGCATTGAAATATATAATAACAATGTTGCCAAGTTGTCTTTCATATTGGCGATGAAACGAGCGTCTGAAATAGCCAAATATCTCCCAATAAGGCGCGTACAAGTCGCGATTTGGTAATCATGTTTTATATTGAAATGCAATACAAAAGAATTGCATTAGAGCAAAGATAATTTATTCTATTCATTCGTAACAATGGCAAGCTATGGTTGGGCCTATATGCAAAACTCGAGTTTATTTTAAATGTTTATTTTTGCTGAGATTATTTTCAGTCATGGATCATACTGATAAATTTCGCAAGGGAGGGGAGGGAGGAAGGAGGGATACTTGAGACTAATCAAGTGTGAGGAAGAAAGAGAGGAGAGGAGAGACGGAAAGACTAGAAAGAGAAGAACTCGCGAGGAGAGAGAAGGGACCTGGGAGGGAATGGGGAGACTGATCATGGGGGGGCAGGAGGAAGCAAAATAGGGAGATAGACATTTATACCAGGGAAGGGCGACACTGTGGCCCGGCACAGGTGCATTGGGGTGCGGCAAGCTCATAAGCGGGCCTTTTGTGATTTAAGGGCTTATTTTCAACGTTTTTACAGAAAAAAGTGGATCTTTTCATTCGGATTGGCATTTTGTCATATTAATGTGAATTAATTTAACAATTTCAAAGATAAGAGGGCGCTAGACCATTAAAAACACCGGTGTTAACACCGGTGTTCCATAATCTTGTCTCTCCAGCCTTTATTGACACAGGCATCCACCTCTATTGAAATAAGCTGATTGGTACTTCAAAGCTAACAATGAAGTCAGATTACAGTAAACTTGCGTTTTTGTATCTGAACAATATACTTACGGAAACTGAAAAGATAAAACGACCCTTAGAACCGTCAATACTTAAGAACATAATCAGGAGCATGGATCCAAACAAATAAGTTTTATTTATCAGCCGATAAATTCAAATAAACTTCATCATACAATAAGTTTTAAACATCGTCTAACCAAATGGGTTTTTTTAAATATAGCAATGGCTGTTTCAGGACCTACAAATTGCATTCCGAAGTTACTTACCATCATCCTATAGTCGTATGCATAATACAACGGGAAATAGTAGTATCAGCACATTTATGGATAAAACCTCTGTGGGATGTATCTGTCAATGATACCAGTCCATGCTTTGTGAATAATGCCAGTGATGGTTCGACACTCTTCAGAGGAAGTATTGATCGCTCGTGCAGCCTTAAGGTAACCACACCTCGCGATACTCACACCCAACTGCAAATACTTGGACCGGTGAATAACCAGTCACATTTGTATATTGAACGCATTGGGCAGATTGATCATTGCCCTAGTATATGTTTTATTCAATGATTTATCTGAGAATTGTAAGGTTATTATAATTCACAGAAATATCTCAATATTTTTGCAAGGCAATACCACACTGTCAATCACTGGCAGACCGACAGATGAAGGTTCATTGCAGCAATGTCCAGAATTTGAAATAAGTCAGAATTCTATCTGTAAAAATGTTACCGGATACAAGAACAAAATAACGTGTGAGTTTTATGACGGTTATGAATGTAGGGTTAGGTTCAATACTAATTGTAGTAAAATACTTGGCCGCAGGGAAGTAACGTATCGATGTAACCAAGATGATATGTTTCAGAAGCGGATAGATTTGGTCATCTATCCAATAATGTAGGGAATTTAGATTTACGATCCAATAATTTAGTGGAAATAAAAGACAGAAGTTTTCAAGATTTGATTAAGTTGAAATCCCTCTTGCTGGAGGACAACGTGTTAGTTTCTTTGCCAGACGGGGTATTTCAGTATTTGAATCAATTGGAACATTTAAGTCTGGGTTATGCCGGCTGGAATGTTCGTTCTGTTGGATCAGCTAGATCCAATCGGATACGCAAATTGAATGCACAATTGTTCCATGGTTTGGATAAACTTAAATATCTCATTCTCTCTAGAAACAAATTGGGTACATTACCCGATGGGATATTCCAGGAATTAACAATCTTGGAAAAATTGTACCTTGAGGCTATACAGATAACAAAATTGAAGGCTGGATTGTTTAGAGGTTTGAATGAGCTAACACACCTTTTCCTCTCTGGTAATAGATTCGATACTTTATCAGTAGGGGTATATCAGTATGTGCCAAAATTTGGAATATTTATACCTTGATAAGAATCACATAATCAAAATGAATGTAGGCTCGTTTCGAGGATTGCGTAGCCTTACATACCTTACTTGCTCTGAAAATAAATTGAGTATTTTATCGGAGGGTGTTTTTAAGGAATTGTCGCTTTTGAAAACGTTGGACCTTAGCTTCAATCTGATAACCAAATTGGTAGATGGATCATTTCAAGGGTTGGGTAACCTAACAGAGCTGTTGCTTAATGATAATTGGTTGAGTTCTTTACCAGCCAAGATATATCGGGACTTGAACAATTTGGAAAGATTATGGCTAGCTGGCAATTTTTTCGTACAATTGGATCTGACCCAAAACCTCGTAAAGCTCAAAAGGTTGTACATGTACTTTGCAGGAAATATAGGAGGGGATGTTTCAGAATTTAGGCAATTTGACTTATTTGGATCTTCAGCTAAATCAGATACGCATTTTACCGGAGAAAATATTTCAGAATTTGACCAAATTGGAGTATCTGGACCTTAATACAAATCAGATAAGCATCTTGAATGCAAGATTGTTTCTAGGTATGAGTGTTCTTAGTTTCTTATCCTATATGGCAACAAGTTGAATACATTACAGGAGGTGATAGTTAAGAACGTGACAAATTTGCAGATCTTAGTACTGGGGATTACCTAAGACAAGAACCGATCAGTCCCGTTGTTGCTATGCGCAAACTTTGTACTAGCGTCTCTTGATGTTTTGTAAGTAAATATTGTAGATTAATTAAGAAATGTAGTTTTGTCTCTTTAAATTTGTTTACTGGTGTGATAATAAGTGAATATTAAATAAAGAAAATCATGTACATTTGTCAAGTGTTTGAGAATTATAAAATATTATACTCCCAATATGTATATGAGAAGTAATTCATAGGTAGAGCACCAGCGCAGTCACCTTCGGAGCCTTATTTCACCCTTATATAGATGAACACTCCATTATAATGCCTCTTTGAACGTGTCTTGGGAAGTATTTCTTGAACTGCATATCTCCTTCTCTTGGGTAGGCATCAAACAATTCTCTGAGGTCTCTGGACTTAGGACCAGACTCTGGTGGGTTAAACCGGTTTTAAGGGATCCCAACCATCCCGCTTCCCTCAGAGATATATTTAATTAAATCGTCATCAGAGATTGGGCACTCAATCCTACTTTCAGGCTAGGAACAGCTGGTATGACTGGCGTAAACCAGCGTGCCAAGTCAATACCCTTTATTACCCAGCAGACCCTTGGGCTAGAGTCAGCTGCTGAGCAGAGTTTGCACTGCTGGAACTGGGATGTGCAATGTCATTAAGGATAAGGACTGGTCACAGGAACCTAGTCTTACTATCAGTTGGAGGGGTAATTCATTGGTAGATCACCAGCGCGGTCATCTTCGGAGCCTAATTACACCCTTCTTAAGATGGGCACTCTAGTTCTCTCTTGGAAGATTTAGTTCTCTCTTTGATATCATCCAACTCTCCTGGTAATATATTGGTGAATTTAATAGATATTAGTAGATTAAATTAAGAAATGTAATGCATTTATCTCTTAAAGGGGTACTACACCCTTGTGGTAAATTTGTGACTATTTTTGCATTTTTCTCAAAAAAAAACACACTGGTAACAAAAGTTATGTATATTATTGGGGCAAGGAATCCAATTACTACACTGAAATATCAGTGACTCAAGACAAGCGGTTCAGTATATATGATAGGAATTGAGGTACATCCTAGCGGTACCTTTTATTTCTTATCATAAATAACGAACCGCTAGTCTTGGGTCACTGAAATTCCAGTGTAGTAATTGGATTCCTTGCCCCTATAATATATATACCTTTTGTTACCACTGGATTATTAGTTTTTGAGAAAAATGCAAAAATAGACACAAATTCATCGAGGGGTGTAGTACCCCCTTAATGTTGTAAGATGTACTTCCGTATCTTTATTATGTTTATTGATGTAAAAATAAGTAAATATTGCAGATTAAATTAAGAAATGTACTTTCGTTTCTTGATGTTGTTCACTGGTGTGAAAATATGTGAATATTGACGATTAAATTACGAAATGTACTTTCGTCTCTTGATGTTGTTTAAGGGCTCGGTCAATCACCTTTGGACAGTATTTTCGTGGGCCCTTAGATTACATCAGACACAGGGCCGGATTTATCATTGGGCCAGATGTGCATATTCCTTTTTAGCCAGAAAACACCTGGTTTTTGACCAAAATAGGGTGAAGTTGCACAATTTTGCGCATTGGCGCTTTGCGTACCAAAATTAACCTTCATTTGCAGCTAAATTAGTTTGAATTTAATATTTTTGATCCAAGTAGAACCTATGTTCATCTACCCGCCGCCACTATCGATCTAAAGTTATTCCTAAACCAAAACTGGGCACTTGAGTGACTGACTTTGGGGGCCTCCAAAATTTGGCCTGGCCCAGGGCAGCCCCTGGGTCCCCAAGAAAAATCCGGCCCTGATCAGACACACCAAATTGCATTCTGAATACGAGGACATTCCTTCTATAAATATCAAATAATTTTGATTTTTAAATTTGCGATATAATATAAATTGTATGGCAAATAATTAAAAATTGACATTTTTTATATTAACGGTCCTGGTATTGTTGTATTTTGAATGAAATAAAGATTGATATATTGATTGATTGATTGATTGATTGATTGATTGATTGATTGATTGATTGATTGTGAACTTTATAAATCAAATGATATGTACTTAAAGTGTATGTAGCTGGGATGAAAAGCCGACCATCATATGAAAATTTTCACCTTTCGTATATAAATGTCAAAAATCCCAATTTTTAATAATTGTTAAATTATTTGATATCAGGACAATCCTCGTATTCAGAATGCAATTTGGCGCGTCTGATGTGCTCTCAGGTCCCACAAAAATACTGTGCAAAGGTGGGTGACCAAGCCGTAAATTGAATATTAAATTAAGAAATGTCCTTTCGTCTCTTGACGTTGTTTATTGGTGTGATAATAAGTAAAATAATAATAAGGGAATATCGTAGACTGAACAGAAGGTGAGAAGTCTTCCCCCGATGCAGTTAACTGCCCTGATATTTATTATTTTAGCCCATTTTGACTATTTTCTTAAAAGTTTGCCCCCCAAAAAAAAAAAAAAACCCAAAACCTGCCCCCTCCCCCCACACTTGTTTTAGCCGGTATTCCCACCCTCTGAAAAAGTACTGGCTACGCCACTGATTGGTATGAATGATAGGTGATAAGGGAATAATGTGGAATAAATTAAGAAATGAACCATGTGAATGAGACAGGGCGTGTCTGGCCTGCTTTCGCGGTCGCCTGCTTTCGCGAGAACGTTTGGTAGAAGTACATGAACTTGCAACAATCTATGGCGATTTGACCCCGAATGACCCCAAAATGACCTTGCCATTATTTGTCTCGCTCCCACCAAATATCATGAACCTGCAACAATCTATGGCGATTTGACCCCGGATGACCCTGAATGACCCCAAAATGAACTTTTTAATTTAAGAATTGGACAAAATTTGATCTTTCACCCTAAACGTTGACCTTCGGGGGTCAATAATGTCGTAAGGATCATTCCTGTTTGAGCTTGATTAGACCAAATTTAAAATGTGACCTTTGACACCCTTCTTTGGGGTCATTAATGTTTATAACATGTTTAGAATGTATAAACATGTTTAGAAAGGATCAATCTAGTTGAATTTGAGCTCGATTCGACTCAATTGTGAAATTTGACCTTTGACCCCTAAACTTTGACTTTCATGGTCATAAATATTTTAAACAGGGTTAGAATGTCGTAAAGATCATTTCTATTGAATTTGAGCTCGATTGAACTAATTTTAAAATTTGACCTTTGACCCGATAACTTTGACCTTTAGGTCATTAATGTTTGTAACATGTTAAGAATGTTGCAAGGATCATTCCTCTTGAATTTGAGCTCGATTGGACTAATTTTGAAATTTGACCTTTGACCCCTAAACACTGATCTGTAGGGTCATAAATATTTGAAACATGTTTAGAATGTCGTAAGGATCATTCCTGTTGAATTTGAGCTTTGACCCCTAAGCTTTGACCTTTGGGATTAAAAATATTTCAAAAATTAGAATGTCGTAATGATCATTCCTGTTGAATTTGAGCTCAATTGGACCAATTTTAAAATTTGACCTTTGACCTCTAAAGTTTGACCTTGGGGTCTTTAATATTTGTATGTCTAGAATGTTGTAAGAAATATTCCTGTTGAATTTGAGCTCAATTAGAAAAGTTTCTAAATTTGACCTTTGACCCCTAAACTTTGACCTTTCGGTTCATGAATTTCTAAATATATTAAGAATGTTGTAAGGATCGTTCCTTTTGAATTTGAGCTCGATTGGGCCCATTTTGAAATCTGACCTTTGACCCTAAACTCTTACCTTTGAGGTCATAAATATTTTAAATAAGGATCATTCCTATTCAATTTGAGCTCTATTGGACCAATTTCGAAATTTGACCTGTGACCCGCTAAACTTTGACCTTGGGGTCATTCATATTTGTAACATGTTTAGAATGTTGTAAGGATCATTCTTGAATTTGAGCTCGATTGGACCCATTTTGAAATCTGACCTTTGACCCTAAACTCTGACCTTTTGGGTCATAAATATTTTAAATAAGGATCATTCCTATTAAATTTGAGCTCTATTGGACCAATTTCGAAATTTGACCTGTGACCCCTAAACTTTGACCTTGGGGTCATTCATATTTGTAACATGTTTAGAATCGTCGTAAGGATCATTCCTGTTGAACTAGAGCTCGGTTTGACCAATATTGAAATTTGACCTTTGACCCCAAAACTTTGACCTATTTGCTCTCGTCTCGGTTGTCTTTTGCTCCCTTTTTGCATTTGGCAACAAATGTTGCCAAATGCTTTCTTTCACCCGCATTTCTTTCTTCTGGCAACATTTCAAATCGCTATAACATCCACATACTAAGTTGGATTTTAACCAAACTTGGTCAGAATGACCACTGACCACTCCCATTTATGGTTTGTACCCCAATTTGACCTTTGACCTTGATTATATAGTTGAAAATGTGATTTTTTTCACACAAAAATACTAAGGCTTCTAGACGATTGTGGTGCGAATCGTCATCGTGGTTTAAAGCTGGTAGGACCTACATTTGTATAGGCCAAGTAAAATTAATAAGGAATATTTTTTCATACAAATACAAGTAAATATTTTGCCATAGAAAAAGTCATTTTTAAATAAATGATCGTGTCTGGAAATTCATGGAAGGTAAAATCGCGAATCTGTTTGCCCTTTTACGTGCATTTCGATGGGGCTTATTTGGTGGTGTGCGGCAATCGCCACGCCGATAACCATTTCACTGTGGGCCTGGGATAATGACGGGTTCGATGCGGAAACACCCCGGGAAAAACTAAACGAAATCGTGAACTGATCCGTATGACTTGTTTGTAACTTTTAAGAAGATATCAACGTGACGTGACGTGACGCGACGCGACGTGACGTGACGTGACGTGACGCGTGTGTTAGATAAAAGCCTGTTGAGCCAATCACTGAGTTACAGATGTATCTGAGTTTAATATTTTAGTCACAAGGAATATAACAGTAAATATCTTTATTATCCCGCTGGCTTTGGCTGCGGAACACAGGCGACCACAAGATTTCAACATGCACGATTTTTATAGCAAGATTTGCAAATACACTACTGCATATATTTGGCGTTTATTGTGTTTCTTTTGCTTCACACAATTTGAGACAATACAACATTCCTTACAAATTTGAAGGGAATATCGATTTCCTTAATTTGCGGACTCCTGTCTCCAATTATTGTGTACTACTTTTGCAGATTTAATTGGGTATGAAGATATTATGAAAGAAGTACCTCCTGGTCACTTAACGAGAAGCTTCATACAAAGGTAGGGAGATACTGACATTGGACTTACCGTCCTTTTATCTTATCAGTTTCTGTTTCCGTATCCGTATCGGTTTTGGTAAGTCATTGTTCTAGCCTTTTGTTAGTTACTAATAATTTGAATGAAGTGAATTTCAGTTTTCGTTTTGGTATGTTATGTTAATTTCTGACATAAAACCTTGAGATGAGAGGTTTGGTGCTAATCTAGACAAAAGAAGAGTCTATATAAATTTTACGGTCCTAAATTCGCGGTAAATTGTACGGCTTTAATTGACTTGCGTGTGGTGTACATGCACTTACGCCTAGGCGTGAGTGGCTCGTAAAAATAGTCTTGCATTGAAATATATAATAACAATGTTGCCAAGTTGTCTTTCATATTGGCGATGAAACGAGCGTCTGAAATAGCCAAATATCTCCCAATAAGGCGCGTACAAGTCGCGATTTGGTAATCATGTTTTATATTGAAATGCAATACAAAAGAATTGCATTAGAGCAAAGATAATTTATTCTATTCATTCGTAACAATGGCAAGCTATGGTTGGGCCTATATGCAAAACTCGAGTTTATTTTAAATGTTTATTTTTGCTGAGATTATTTTCAGTCATGGATCATACTGATAAATTTCGCAAGGGGGGGGGAGGGAGGAAGGAGGGGATACTTGAGACTAATCAAGTGTGAGGAAGAAAGAGAGGAGAGGGAGAGACGGAAAGACTAGAAAGAGAAGAACTCGCGAGGAGAGAGAAGGGACCTGGGAGGGAATGGGGAGACTGATCATGGGGGGGGGGGCAGGAGGAAGCAAAATAGGGAGATAGACATTTATACCAGGGAAGGGCGACACTGTGGCCCGGCACAGGTGCATTGGGGTGCGGCAAGCTCATAAGCGGGCCTTTTGTGATTTAAGGGCTTATTTTCAACGTTTTTTTACAGAAAAAAAGTGGATCTTTTCATTCGGATTGGCATTTTGTCATATTAATGTGAATTAATTTAACAATTTCAAAGATAAGAGGGCGCTAGACCATTAAAAACACCGGTGTTAACACCGGTGTTCCATAATCTTGTCTCTCCAGCCTTTATTGACACAGGCATCCACCTCTATTGAAATAAGCTGATTGGTACTTCAAAGCTAACAATGAAGTCAGATTACAGTAAACTTGCGTTTTTTTATCTGAACAATATACTTACGGAAACTGAAAAGATAAAACGACCCTTAGAACCGTCAATACTTAAGAACATAATCAGGAGCATGGATCCAAACAAATAAGTTTTATTTATCAGCCGATAAATTCAAATAAACTTCATCATACAATAAGTTTTAAACATCGTCTAACCCAATGGGTTTTTTTAAATATAGCAATGGCTGTTTCAGGACCTACAAATTGCATTCCGAAGTTACTTACCATCATCCTATAGTCGTATGCATAATACAACGGGAAATAGTAGTATCAGCACATTTATGGATAAAACCTCTGTGGGATGTATCTGTCAATGATACCAGTCCATGCTTTGTGAATAATGCCAGTGATGGTTCGACACTCTTCAGAGGAAGTATTGATCGCTCGTGCAGCCTTAAGGTAACCACACCTCGCGATACTCACACCCAACTGCAAATACTTGGACCGGTGAATAACCAGTCACATTTGTATATTGAACGCATTGGGCAGATTGATCATTGCCCTAGTATATGTTTTATTCAATGATTTATCTGAGAATTGTAAGGTTATTATAATTCACAGAAATATCTCAATATTTTTGCAAGGCAATACCACACTGTCAATCACTGGCAGACCGACAGATGAAGGTTCATTGCAGCAATGTCCAGAATTTGAAATAAGTCAGAATTCTATCTGTAAAAATGTTACCGGATACAAGAACAAAATAACGTGTGAGTTTTATGACGGTTATGAATGTAGGGTTAGGTTCAATACTAATTGTAGTAAAATACTTGGCCGAAGGGAAGTAACGTATCGATGTAACCAAGATGATATGTTTCAGAAGCGGATAGATTTGGTCATCTATCCAATAATGTAGGGAATTTAGATTTACGATCCAATAATTTAGTGGAAATAAAAGACAGAAGTTTTCAAGATTTGATTAAGTTGAAATCCCTCTTGCTGGAGGACAACGTGTTAGTTTCTTTGCCAGACGGGGTATTTCAGTATTTGAATCAATTGGAACATTTAAGTCTGGGTTATGCCGGCTGGAATGTTCGTTCTGTTGGATCAGCTAGATCCAATCGGATACGCAAATTGAATGCACAATTGTTCCATGGTTTGGATAAACTTAAATATCTCATTCTCTCTAGAAACAAATTGGGTACATTACCCGATGGGATATTCCAGGAATTAACAATCTTGGAAAAATTGTACCTTGAGGCTATACAGATAACAAAATTGAAGGCTGGATTGTTTAGAGGTTTGAATGAGCTAACACACCTTTTCCTCTCTGGTAATAGATTCGATACTTTATCAGTAGGGGTATATCAGTATGTGCCAAAATTTGGAATATTTATACCTTGATAAGAATCACATAATCAAAATGAATGTAGGCTCGTTTCGAGGATTGCGTAGCCTTACATACCTTACTTGCTCTGAAAATAAATTGAGTATTTTATCGGAGGGTGTTTTAAGGAATTGTCGCTTTTGAAAACGTTGGACCTTAGCTTCAATCTGATAACCAAATTGGTAGATGGATCATTTCAAGGGTTGGGTAACCTAACAGAGCTGTTGCTTAATGATAATTGGTTGAGTTCTTTACCAGCCAAGATATATCGGGACTTGAACAATTTGGAAAGATTATGGCTAGCTGGCAATTTTTTCGTACAATTGGATCTGACCCAAAACCTCGTAAAGCTCAAAAGGTTGTACATGTACTTTGCAGGAAATATATGAGGCAATGTTTCAGAATTTAGGCAATTTGACTTATTTGGATCTTCAGCTAAATCAGATACGCATTTTACCGGAGAAAATATTTCAGAATTTGACCAAATTGGAGTATCTGGACCTTAATACAAATCAGATAAGCATCTTGAATGCAAGATTGTTTCTAGGTATGAGTGTTCTTAGTTTCTTATCCCTATATGGCAACAAGTTGAATACATTACAGGAGGTGATAGTTAAGAACGTGACAAATTTGCAGATCTTAGTA
This sequence comes from Amphiura filiformis, assembly GCF_039555335.1. Taxonomy (NCBI): domain Eukaryota; kingdom Metazoa; phylum Echinodermata; class Ophiuroidea; order Amphilepidida; family Amphiuridae; genus Amphiura; species Amphiura filiformis. The sequence goes on from NC_092647.1 coordinate 21,585,150, forward strand.
CTGGGGATTACCTAAGACAAGAACCGATCAGTCCCGTTGTTGCTATGCGCAAACTTTGTACTAGCGTCTCTTGATGTTTTGTAAGTAAATATTGTAGATTAATTAAGAAATGTAGTTTTGTCTCTTTAAATTTGTTTACTGGTGTGATAATAAGTGAATATTAAATAAAGAAAATCATGTACATTTGTCAAGTGTTTGAGAATTATAAAATATTATACTCCCAATATGTATATGAGAAGTAATTCATAGGTAGAGCACCAGCGCAGTCACCTTCAGAGCCTTATTTCACCCTTATATAGATGAACACTCCATTATAATGCCTCTTTGAACGTGTCTTGGGAAGTATTTCTTGAACTGCATATCTCCTTCTCTTGGGTAGGCATCAAACAATTCTCTGAGGTCTCTGGACTTAGGACCAGACTCTGGTGGGTTAAACCGGTTTTAAGGGATCCCAACCATCCCGCTTCCCTCAGAGATATATTTAATTAAATCATCATCAGAGATTGGGCACTCAATCCTACTTTCAGGCTAGGAACAGCTGGTATGACTGGCGTAAACCAGCGTGCCAAGTCAATACCCTTTATTACCCAGCAGACCCTTGGGCTAGAGTCAGCTGAGCAGAGTTTGCACTGCTGGAACTGGGATGTGCAATGTCATTAAGGATAAGGACTGGTCACAGGAACCTAGTCTTACTATCAGTTGGAGGGGTAATTCATTGGTAGATCACCAGCGCGGTCATCTTCGGAGCCTAATTACACCCTTCTTAAGATGGGCGCTCTAGTTCTCTCTTGGAAGATTTAGTTCTCTCTTTGATATCATCCAACTCTCCTGGTAATATATTGGTGAATTTAATAGATATTAGTAGATTAAATTAAGAAATGTAATGCATTTATCTCTTAAAGGGTACTACACCCTTGTGGTAAATTTGTGACTATTTTTGCATTTTTCTCAAAAAAAACACACTGGTAACAAAAGTTATGTATATTATTGGGGCAAGGAATCCAATTACTACACTGAAATATCAGTGACTCAAGACAAGCGGTTCAGTATATATGATAGGAATTGAGGTACATCCTAGCGGTACCTTTTATTTCTTATCATAAATAACGAACCGCTAGTCTTGGGTCACTGAAATTCCAGTGTAGTAATTGGATTCTTGCCCTATAATATATATACCTTTGTTACCACTGATTATTAGTTTTTGAGAAAAATGCAAAAATAGACACAATTCATCGAGGGGTGTAGTACCCCTTAATGTTGTAAGATGTACTTTCGTATCTTTATTATGTTTATTGATGTAAAAATGTGTAAATATTGCAGATTAAATTAAGAAATGTACTTTCGTTTCTTGATGTTGTTCACTGGTGTGAAAATATGTGAATATTGACGATTAAATTACGAAATGTACTTTCGTCTCTTGATGTTGTTTAAGGGCTCGGTCAATCACCTTTGGACAGTATTTTCGTGGGCCTTTAGATTACATCAGACACAGGGCCGGATTTATCATTGGGCCAGATGTGCATATTCCTTTTTAGCCAGAAAACACCTGGTTTTTGACCAAAATAGGGTAAAGTTGCACAATTTTGCGCATTGGCGCTTTGCGTACCAAAATTAACCTTCATTTGCAGCTAAATTAGTTTGAATTTAATATTTTTGATCCAAGTAGAACCTATGTTCATCTACCCGCCGCCACTATCGATCTAAAGTTATTCCTAAACCAAAACTGGGCACTTGAGTGACTGACTTTGGGGGCCTCCAAAGTTTGGCCTGGCCCAGGGCAGCCCCTGGGTCCTCAAGAAAAATCCGGCCCTGATCAGACACACCAAATTGCATTCTGAATACGAGGAATGTCCTTCTATAAATATCAAATAATTTTGATTTTTAAATTTGCGATATAATATAAATTTTATGGCAAATAATTAAAAATTGACATTTTTTATATTAACGGTCCTGGTATTGTTGTATTTTGAATGAAATAAAGATTGATATATTGATTGATTGATTGATTGATTGATTGATTGATTGATTGATTGATTGATTGATTGATTGATTGATTGATTGATTGTGAACTTTATAAATCAAATGATATGTACTTAAAGTGTATGTAGCTGGGATGAAAAGCCGACCATCATAAGAAAATTTTCACCTTTCGTATATAAATGTCAAAAATACCAATTTTTAATAATTGTTAAATTATTTGATATCAGGACAATCCTCGTATTCAGAATGCAATTTGGCGCGTCTGATGTGCTCTCAGGTCCCACAAAAATACTGTGCAAAGGTGGGTGACCAAGCCGTAAATTGAATATTAAATTAAGAAATGTCCTTTCGTCTCTTGACGTTGTTTATTGGTGTGATAATAAGTAAAATAATAATAAGGGAATATCGTAGACTGAATTTCATCTATTGATATTGGGCAAAGGTGAGAAGTCTTCCCCCCGATGCAGTTAACTGCCCTGATATTTATTATTTTAGCCCATTTTGACTATTTTCTTTAAAGTTGGCCCCCCCCCCCAAAAAAAACCCCAAAAACCTGCCCCCTCCCCCCCCCCCACACTTGTTTTAGCCGGTATTCCCACCCTCTGAAAAAGTGCTGGCTACGGCACTGATTGGTATGAATGATAGGTGATAAGGGAATAATGTGGAATAAATTAAGAAATGAACCATGTGAATGAGACAGGGCGTGTCTGGCCTGCTTTCGCGGTCGCCTGCTTTCGCGAGAACGTTTGGTAGAAGTACATGAACTTGCAACAATCTATGGCGATTTGACCCCGAATGACCCCAAAATGACCTTGCCATTATTTGTCTCGCTCCCACCAAATATCATGAACCTGCAACAATCTATGGCGATTTGACCCCGGATGACCCTGAATGACCCCAAAATGAACTTTTTTAATTTAAGAATTGGACAAAAATTTGATCTTTCACCCCTAAACGTTGACCTTCGGGGGTCAATAATGTCGTAAGGATCATTCCTGTTTGAGCTTGATTAGACCAAATTTAAAATGTGACCTTTGACACCCTTCTTTGGGGTCATTAATGTTTATAACATGTTTAGAATGTATAAACATGTTTAGAAAGGATCAATCTAGTTGAATTTGAGCTCGATTCGACTCAATTGTGAAATTTTTTTTTTTACCCCTAAACTTTGACTTTCATGGTCATAAATATTTTAAACAGGGTTAGAATGTCGTAAAGATCATTTCTATTGAATTTGAGCTCGATTGAACTAATTTTAAAATTTGACCTTTGACCCGATAACTTTGACCTTTAGGTCATTAATGTTTGTAACATGTTAAGAATGTTGCAAGGATCATTCCTCTTGAATTTGAGCTCGATTGGACTAATTTTGAAATTTGACCTTTGACCCCTAAACACTGATCTGTAGGGTCATAAATATTTGAAACATGTTTAGAATGTCGTAAGGATCATTCCTGTTGAATTTGAGCTTTGACCCCTAAGCTTTGACCTTTGGGATTATAAATATTTCAAAAATTAGAATGTCGTAATGATCATTCCTGTTGAATTTGAGCTCAATTGGACCAATTTTAAAATTTGACCTTTGACCTCTAAAGTTTGACCTTGGGGTCTTTAATATTTGTATGTCTAGAATGTTGTAAGAAATATTCCTGTTGAATTTGAGCTCAATTAGAAAAGTTTCTAAATTTGACCTTTGACCCCTAAACTTTGACCTTTGGGTTCATGAATTTTTAAATATATTAAGAATGTTGTAAGGATCGTTCCTTTTGAATTTGAGCTCGATTGGGCCCATTTTGAAATCTGACCTTTGACCCTAAACTCTTACCTTTGAGGTCATAAATATTTTAAATAAGGATCATTCCTATTCAATTTGAGCTCTATTGGACCAATTTCGAAATTTGACCTGTGACCCGCTAAACTTTGACCTTGGGGTCATTCATATTTGTAACATGTTTAGAATGTTGTAAGGATCATTCTTGAATTTGAGCTCGATTGGACCCATTTTGAAATCTGACCTTTGACCCTAAACTCTGACCTTTTGGGTCATAAATATTTTAAATAAGGATCATTCCTATTAAATTTGAGCTCTATTGGACCAATTTCGAAATTTGACCTGTGACCCCTAAACTTTGACCTTGGGGTTATTCATATTTGTAACATATTTAGAATCGTTGTAAGGATCATTCCTGTTGAACTAGAGCTCGGTTTGACCAATATTGAAATTTGACCTTTGACCCCAAAACTTTGACCTTTGGAGTTATAAATATTTCAAACATGTTTAGAATGTCTCTAGGATCATTCCTGTTGAATTTGAGCTCAAGTGGACCAATTTTAAAATTTGACCTTTGACCCCTAAACTTTGACCTTTGGGCTCATTAATGTTTGTAAACATGTTTTGAATGTCGTGATAAACTTTTTTTACATACATACATACATAAACAACATTTAATAGGGCGTCTTTCCAACTTGATCAAAGCGCTGTAAAAACAAAGCAATAACAAAAACAGAGTCAATACGATGGATAAAAATGAGACTTCAAAACTTTCTGGAAACTAGGCAGTGTGCATGCCTCCCTGATGGTTCTTGGGAGGCTGTTCCAGAGTGTGGGTGCCAAAACATAAAACGATTTATCACCAATGCGATTTTTCCCGACATGAGCAGTGAGAAGAGTAGTATAAGAAGATGAACGTGTCATGGGTCCTGTAGCAGGTTTGACTTTATGAGTGAGAAAGTTTGTGAGATAAACTGGTGCATTACCCTGAAGACATTTAAAAACATACATGCATATCTTGAAGTTGATGCGTGTCCAGGAGAGGTGATGGGCTATCACGTCTGTCAGCACAGAAAATAAGTTTAGCGGCTTTGTTTATTTAGGAGAGATTGTAAACGGTCCAGGTCCTTTGATTTGGCTCCATACAGGAGTGCATTGCCATAGTCCAGGCGCGAGAGAATAAGACAGCGAACGACATGATGTTTTGTGTCCTGATCAAGATATTTAGAGATGCGACGGATGTTCCGTAAGTGAAAGTTGACAGAAGAAATAAGACTGTTGATGTCCTTAGTCATGGACATATGATCGTCGAAAATCATCCCCATATTGCGCACGGAAGTGCTGCGTTTAATCCGTTCATTACCAACTTTGAGTTCAACAGGAGAGAATTTGTTCAGTCCGTGGGTGGTTCCAGCAATGAAAAATTCAGTTTTACTGTGATTGAGTCTTAATTTATTCACAGTCATCCAATTGCTGAGTTCGGTGATACACAATTCAAGTTTTGAAAGAGCAGTATGACATGCCTCTGGTATTCTAGGGTCGAAAGAAATATACAATTGAGTGTCATCAGCATAAACATGGAAACTAAGTCCATGCTTACGTATGATATCACCAACAGGAGATGTGTATAAAATAAAACCCAACGGGCCCAGTACAGAGCCCTGAGGGACCCCAGTATCCAGTTTATGCATATGAGAGTAAACACCGTCTATCTGAACTTGGTACACTCGACTCTCTAAATAGGATCTTATCCATTGGAGAACCTTACCAGAAATCCCAAAATTATTTTCAAGATGTTGCAATAACAAAACATGATCAATAGTATCGAATGTTGCAGACAGATAAACTTTTTTTTGTCGTGATAAACCTTTTTTTCTTACCAAGAGGAAGCTTTCATCCAGAATTCGTTATTAAATCTTTTTCAAGCTAGTGTGATCTTCAATCAAATGTTAGTTGACGAAAACAGTTTCCGACTCTAATATTTTAATGACCACTTCAGTCGCCGTTAATATAATCTATTTTTTCATCAACAAACATTGCTCACATTGTCTAGATAATTTGAACAGTTCAACAAAATTGCACAATATTCCCATGTGATACCCAAAATTGTATCCTTTGGAATAATTTTTCTACATCAAAATAATGTTCTATTTCCAGAGCGCCTTCAGCACAGCAAGCACCTTTACATTTTACGACAACGAGAGCGCTATTACCCCGTTACGTGAATTCCGGATTCCTCGCCTCATAGTATACGAAGACGCACCCTTATCATCATCATCATCATTATACAGGGTGACCCCAAAAAGAGGCCCCTCGTTGCGCCCTTTTTTCGCCTATTTTTGAAAAGTTGATCAAATATATTTTGGTATGTAAAGAAACCTTTAATTGTTAGCTTTAATAAACTAAAACAATTATTTCAATCGGCTCACAAGTTTTGAACTTTTTAAAGACAAGTACCGTTTTTCACTCTGTCCACGGATAGCAAACAGAGTGGTTGGGATGGGTCATGCTGTGGAGTGGCCTGCAAGATCACCAGATCTCAGAGGATGTTTAAAGACATTCCCATAACCCAATGGGGTTTCTGACCTTATATGTCTGGCTTTTGTACACATTTGGCAAAGTTGACCATACATTGCATTGGGATTGTGTGCAAATATCTGGTGTTTTCATCCTTTTATTTAACATTCAAAACATTGAGACTTATGAATAAAATTAATGCAGTGGGACAATATGAATATTTCCTGTAAGAAATATAAGTTATAAGTTTCAACTATTAGCTAGTTGGCTGCAGTTTTA